>NW_013952473.1:1544692-1546916 GCF_001266775.1 Austrofundulus limnaeus
AAAAAAAAAAAAAAAAAAAACTCACAATAGGGCAAGACAGCCTGGGCAGGGAGGGAGCTTAGGTTAGATAACACATGAGATGGGGCGGAGATCAGTGGAGTTGATGACGTTGAGGGTGGGGTCTCCGTATTAGGACTGACCATAGCCCCCCAGAGTACAGAGTCACATGATGTTATTCAGCTCGGCTCGCCAGAGTTCAGAGTCTCCTCCTCCTTTGCCCTGGGTTCACAGGCCAGGTCCAACACGGGTGATGGGGGTGAGAGGGAATCAAGCCCTTGTTGACATATCATCCTGGGGAGTATTAGATAGCTTGGCAATCAAGGCCAAGCTGCTGGGAGCTGAAAAGATAAACACAATTGTTTGGGACAAAGCAGCCTTGAATTTTCTGCTGCTTTTTTAATGTCTTAACTGAATCTCTGAAGTGACAAATTTTTTTTTTCGATAAGCCAAATTTCGGGGTCTCTTGCCTCTTCACCATCTGAAGCTTCACCCAGATGTAATCCTGCATGCCAGAGGCTTGCTCCTGAGCTGCGATCCTCATCAGAACCACTTCCAGTTTGTGATTAATCTTCCCCAGCTGCTGAGTCTGTGTGCTTCCAGCCTGSCAGAAACCTTCCAATGCACCCGACAGTTWCTCAAAGGCCCRAACCGCTGTTAGGGTYGCTTTCACTTTTCGATAGATCAGGAATCCTCCTCCACCGATCAGCAGAAATCCAGTTATCATAAATCCAAATATATACAAATCTTCTATGTCTTCAATGTAAAGTGATGCGAGAAACATCAGGTTCCAGCTCCTCCAAGAACCGGTGATACATCCAGCAGATACCATTCCACTCGGACAGCTTTGTTCCCCTTGTTCCAATTGTAATGTGGAAAAAATAGTGTCATTTTMATTCAGAGGCCAGTTGACCAAACCAACGTCAACTTATATACAAGTCAGCTGAAATAATTTACATGTAATACTTTACAACTAATTGCAGCAGTGGTAGATTTAGGATATTTCTGAGTCCATCAAAGGGCACCAATGTTCATAGAGAGGGCCAAGTATTTGACATACTTGCACACAAATACCCAGTGTTCAAATACTTGTAATGGAATGTAATGCCATTAAAGAAGCTTGCGCATACATGCATTTTACTGAACAAAGTGAAAATACTCTCAAACACAGTATGTGAGAAAATCCAGCCATTGTTTGTCAGTTGATCAATGCCCTTGTGGCCCTGCCCCTGAATTGCAGCCCTGTGAAATACCACCTTCAGGAGCACTAAGAACAGGTTCATAGTCAGCTCTTTTTGTTGAGCTGAGCCAACAAGCATGTACCACCAGCAAACTGTCCAGTGGTCTTTTTAGGAGGAACAGAGCCTCTCCCTGTTGTCATGGTGTGTCTGTTTTTGACTTTATTGTTTCAGGATCCTGGATTTTGTTTTCCTCCTTGAGTTTATTCCTTTGCCACTTCTCATTTCTCCCTCTGTCAGATCTTTAGGGTTTTCCTTCTGTTTGATAACCCAATTACAGCTGTTGCCACTCCCCAATCAACATATCAACTGCCTCTGCAGTATGTATTCTGTCCCTGTCCACATTCACATCAGTTCTGTGTTGTCTGGTATCCTGGTGCTCACCGGTCTTCTTGCAACTYCCTGTGTACCTCTTTATTTGTAAGTGTGCTTCCACAATGGATTTTTAATTTGTTTATTAAATAAGTTTAGTCTGCATTCTGGGTCTGAATTGCTGCAAAATCCTGATAACTGTATTTTTATTCTCTGCTCCTGATGGACAGAGTGGAGTCGTGTGTGTGTTGTTTTGTCTTTGCCTGCTGCAGGTAAATCAGCCCAAGTGCCACACCCAATCACAAACACACACAATTGTATGTACCAAAACTTTTCAAACAACAGCTGTTCCTACTTCAAATTCATTTTAAGCATCTAATGCACCAAGTAAAGACCCTTTCAGTCACCATTGTACTGTTTTTATTCAGTCCAACATGCCTCACAGTAAGTCAAATATTGCCTTTGTGTTTTTCCAAACTGTCTTTCTCAAAAAGTACAATTTACACAGAGGCATTCACATTATGTATTAACTTTAGTGAGGTATTCATGTTAAAACATAACACATACTGTATGTCTTTAATCATTTTTAGTTTTGGTAAAAACATTTAAGGTCATTAATTATTATATTCTGAACAACACTTCTCTGTTGTGCATGTATAAGCTAAAACTCTATTGGT
>NW_013952473.1:1547243-1550258 GCF_001266775.1 Austrofundulus limnaeus
ATATATATATGTTGCGTGTCTGCATCTATTGAAATTAGATGGTTTTCTTTTCAATGACTTTTAAGTTTGTATGTGAAGTCTTGCAGCACTTAAGGACTAAGCCCATTATCTGAYATCAATCTTTTATCTCATGTTCATCACTGACAAGAGTGTCCGTTTGTGATCATGTTCTCTTCTTCACTGTTCCCGCCCAGTGAATACCCATCTTTACAAAGGAACTGACACTTAGCTTCTCACCCGTCAGCCTTCTACAGACAGACACTTTTCTGATAAAGTAATTTGAATGACAGGTCAAACCTAAAAGAAGAGAAATCAAACATTCCCCGAACAGTATTGTATGAGGCTGTGTTTTTATTCTTTATCATAGTTTTATTTTTTTTTTTTGGTTTTGTTTTGTTTTTTTAGATATCCTTGACTCAGCACCCTGAAACAGCAGACTAATCTTTCGGTTCCGTTTTCGGCACCAACTTGTTCTTAATAACTTACATAGAATTTGGCTGCTTTTGTGGTAAGCAAGTTGCATTATACTCTTTCCTAGTAAAGTGGGTGTGGTCTGAAGGAAAACCTGCAGCAGCACTACGAGACACTCACACACTTGTAAACAAAGTCACCCTTAATTTACCTGCCCTCCAATCTGTGAGTCTTTTTTTTCATCTATTACCTGTGGACAACCTGTGTAAATACGTTTGTAATACTCATCCATTAGTAATGCCATGGTGGGTGTCAGCTAGATCCACTTGTCTTTTTGCTTAACATTTCCTAGAATTACTGCTTTTACATTGTTTTGTACTTCAGACATCCAATCAGGTGTGTCCTTGGATCGCCTGGGTTTTTTCCATAGCTTGCAGTTCCAGGAAAAAGCTAAATAGGTAAAAGCTATTTTTTTGAAAGCAGCTCATGGCAATGTTTCATGTTTACTTTCATTCCACCATTAAGCTGTGAGAACAATTATCGGCTACTAGTTGCTACTCTGTWATTTAATGTTGGCCAATGTTTTCTATTACAAAAGGCCAGGTTGTTTTTCATAGCTGGGTAGGACACTCCTTTTTGTTTTGCTCATGGCTTTTTAAATGGTAAATGGCTTGAACTTATATAGCATCTTGTCAAGTCCACACAGACTCCACTTCAAACATTCACCCATTCACACACCCATTCACACACTGATGATGGTACACTACATTGTAGCCATAGCTGCCCTGGGGCACACGGACAGAGGCGGGGCTGCCATGCACCGGCACCACCGGACCCTCCGACCACCATCAGTAGACAAGGCGGGTGAATTCTCTCACCCAAGGACACAACGACTGAGACAACTGGAACAGGGGGCTCAAACCGGCAACCTTCCAATTACATACACTACGATGACTTGGGAATGACGTACAGTTATTTCAAAGTAACGAATATGTGAGATTGTTATCTAATAAAAAGAGGTATGATATTATTCTAGAAAAAGATTGAATTGACACAAGAATTTAATTTTATCCTGCCTTTATCAAATCAACAAAAAATTTGAAAATCCTAAAACCTGTATCAGAAGAAACAGGTTGAAGACTTCTATTTTTTTTAAAGATAGWTTTTTGGAGGCCCCATTTGTACCCGCACGTACCTGTATTATCTTCTATGTGTGTTCTGACATATTTGAAAAAAAAAATGTTTATGACTGTGTTTAAAGCTGTTTTTATTTTTATTTTTTTAATTCTGGGATGGACATATGCTCAGTATTTATGAACAACATCACTACACTTTGTTAATTCTGAAATACAGGAAAGTATAACCTTGAAATGAACAACCCAGCTWCAAGTGCAGCACAGTTATTGTTGCGACATAGAAAAAGTCAAATAAGAAAAAGGTTCTAAACTTTGTCTGAAGTCAAAGCTGTAAACTTAACACACTCCATGGCAAACCCTCAACRTGTGACAACATTTACTGAGGAAGGTCACAATAATCTGACGGAGAAGAGGCACTGCTAATGAAGCTCTGAAGACACCAGAGTTTGGATTTTGCTCCCTTATTGTTGCTTGATTTATTTTCAGTACTTTTAATTTCCTCCTTTTACACCAACATGTGATGTTTCAGGTGTGGAAACTGAGACCTCATCCTTAACCACCTTAACTTTTCCTTAACTGAGACCTCATCCTTAACATAACATTTATTCCAGATGTTTTTATCCCATTGAATCTTTTTGTAAAATAAAATAAATAAAAACACAGTGTTGTGACATGTGAATAGGCTTTAAGTACTTAGGCTTTACTGGGCACACAGTGGTGGTTGATGAGTCTAGCACTGCAGGGCTAACTGAAGACAGTGAAAAGTTCATTGTTTTCTTTCATCACAGAGATGCTATGTGTGTTCATTTTTGTTTAAGACTCTGTTTTACATCTTTTATCTCTGGAAAATGTTATCAACTTCTCAGCATGACAACTGCCAGTTTTGCCTTTTGTTGCTGTTTGGATGTACGAAAAGGGAACCAACAGCCCTGACGTAACATCCACACATTCCTGTGCTGCATGACACTTGTCACTGTCTAATGTCAAAGCCAGGTCAGAATTAGACCCATGTCTATAGCTGGTTTTACAAACTAGATTTGATCTGATCTTATAAAGCGAACTAAATGGATTAAACCTACATACAAATGTTTTTGTTTCCCCTGATGTGCATTTAGTATCAGGGTTTTTTTTTTCTTTTTGTGCTGGAACTTTTATCGTTTAAAGTCAAAGAGGACTCATCAGTTCAAAAAGGACCTGCTGATTCTTTTCACTCGAGCGCAGAAGCTGTGTGAAGCTGACACCCCACCCACGTCAAAAAATCCATCAAATAGTCAGATTCGTTAGTGCTCCGTTTGTGCAGGTTTGTGCCGTTAAAAGTGTCGTTTGTGCAATTTTGGTTTCCGAGATATTAAATATTATATTTTTTGGTCATCTAGACTTCACCATCACCCCATATCGCTCCAAAAACTAACCAAAGTGGGCTAGGTCGTTAGTGCTCCGTTTGTGCAGGTTTGTGCAGTAAAAACTG
>NW_013952473.1:1550578-1555026 GCF_001266775.1 Austrofundulus limnaeus
AATATATCCTTTGGCTTATTTGTATCTCCTCTTCCTGCACACCATATCATTATTCTGCACTCAGCTCCTGCTTTTTTTCTTTTTTTGTCAGTTATGTTATTTATTTTTAATTTAGAAATCAGTCCACCATGCAACAATWTGTTATGATACAGTGTATTGTACAGGTTATTGTTGGTGGATGGGGTTACTCCAGATAAATGTCCTCTGTTGGGCACGAGAATTCCACAAACTCTTTGTAGTACAACTGGAAGGCTTTCCTAAAAACAAAAATGTAAAAAAAAAAGAAAGAAAGAAAAAAATGTTATTTACAGCCTTAAAACTGCCTAAATCAGTATTTGAACCAATGGGTGAAAATTTCTTTATTATTTATTCAATTTAATTAAGAACAAAACAAATTCTAGCACAACACAGACACAACATCATTAAATGAAAGGGAGCAGAAATAATTAAAAAAAATCTAACCTAAAATCTAAAATTGGATTTTACATAAAAAAGCTAACTTTATTGGATACTTGTCTAATGTTTCTATATTAACTGAATATAAACAGCTGACCAAACAACTGATGAAGCTGCTTGAAGCACATGAATGTCTCAAAGCCAATTTAAACAAAGCTAGAATGAAACATCCCCAACAACTATGATCCATTTGTTTTTATTTTTGACTACTCTTGTTTTATTAATTATAACAAAACATTTAATTGTGATTCATTTTTTATTCACAATTTAAGTGCTTGAGATTATGCCAAGACTCCCAACTGGCACCACAGTGGTGTCTGATCCCAGTTTTGGGAACAAAATTATTCCGATTTGTTCTTATAATTCTCATCTTCCAACTTAAAAATAAAAATGCAGTATAAATTATGCTATTTAAATTAGGTGAACATTATTAAATCTGCTGTGGAAAAAAGTAAGAAGTTTATTTTTACTAATAACAAGCAGAACAAGCTCACATTGTCTTGTTGCTGGAGGGCAATGTGCAGAATAAATATTGCTCAACATGCACGCTCAGCCACATGACACTACCTGCATGCCATGCTGACCTTTGTGAGAAGGTCATGTGCAAGGGTTAATCCCTTAACTATAAAAACTATCAGAAGACGACAAGTCAACTCACTTCATGCAACAATAGAAGACAGTTTGTTCCATTCACGAGGCTGCATTTATTTCAAGCTCAAGTCAAATCCAGCACATGTGAACTCACCCTACTGACTCTGCGAGAGGCTTGGTTGAGTTTTCAGACACAAATACATGGCAGGCAAATCTCTGGTCTGCTGGGTGCTTTGTTATGAAACCAAAATACCTGCAGAGAAAAGAAAAGGGCTTTCAAGATATCAGCTCAGCACCTATTTATACTACTCGACAGTTTGGTGTGTTTCATTCTGTTCCTTAGAAAGCATTTATTTTTTTCAATGACACCTAGTGGTAAAAACAAGTTTCTACAAATAAACAGCAGAGTTCAAAAGAATCTTAAAAAAAAAAAAACACTTACTTGCTGTTTTTAGGGTGATAGCCACAAAAAGAGACGTTCTTTAGCTGGAAGAAGTGGCTGCACTCATTGCTCTATCAAAACAAAAAACATATATGTGGATTTAAATTTCACAACATTTCACTGTGTAAAATTTCTCAGACGCTCACTGTAAAGTGATATATAAGAAAATATAAACAATTGGTCAGAAAATAAAGACATTTAATACACATGAAGTTAAATTTAAAGCAAATGCATTTTTAAAATCAGAGGAACAAAAAGGATCTTACTCGGTCACATGTATAGTAGTCCTCCTGAACAGCAAGCTTGATACCTTTGACACTGATCTCCAGGATACAGGAGGAAGGCGGGTTATACTTTACAGTCATCCTTCTGTTGGTGGCAATCTGGAAGACGGGTGGCAAAATAAAGATCKTTTAAGTTGCGATGCAACTCTGTCAAGTTGACAAGATAAAATATTAAATTATGCTCTATGCAAAGGTTTTTGCATGCAAACACTCAAATACGTAAAACGCGCCCTTCTACCTTCTGCATGGCTGCACACAGAACGTCATTTCCTTTGTGGCAGGGCACTTGAACTGATCCCAGAAACTTCAGGCGATACCTGTCCATCCATTCACTGCTCTTCACTGCAAAGAGAGGAAAATAGGCACCAATAAACCAGATACCACTATCATCAAGAATCAGTTTAGCATATGGCAACTATTTATAGACTTTAGATTTCAGTATTACATGTAAAGAGATAGAAACATTTTGATTGTTAGTAAACTTTTCCAGATTGCATCAGTTTTTATTTTTTATTTTAAAATTTTGCACAAGAATTTTTTCCAACATTTATCTAAATGGAGGAAAAAACTTGAATAATCAAACAAATTCAGAACTTTATCAGCTGCCCATCATTATTAGTGAATCTGTAGGTGGGACCTAGACTAGGTGAGTCTCTCTGTTTTAGTTTCGCTAACTACAGTGTAATACACTAATTATTCAAGACATATTTCCATCTATTTGCCATTCAAACCAGATTTAAATTGGTTTTATGCAAAAGAAGACATTATGTGCATCAGGTATCTTGGCTTATCTTCCAGAAGCAGAAACAGTAGAACAATCCCATGAGTCATGTGCCTATTCCTATAAAAAATGGAAGATCTAGATTTTTATTCATTATTTTAAATGTATTTAWTTTCATTGTTTAATGTCAATCTTTAAGATGCACATAAAAATTGGTTAAACTTCATGAAACCAAGCCATTTGTTACTCAGGCAAACAAGAACATTTACAGTTTTAGCGTCTTTTCGAACATTAGTGATGTTTCAGAGGCTTTTAAAAACATCCTTTACAAATKACATTAAATCATTCATGTAATGTGATTGAAAGATAATGTGAATTTGTTTGAATAAGAGCAAAATATTCACTTTTTTCATTATATAACCTGAGCAGAAAACGAGTCCAGCGTTTTTTTTTCTACAGTTTGACATATATGGTGTTTTGCTGCTAACAAAATCTGACTTGTCCAACTACAAATACTAACAAAGTTCATACCTATAGAGCTCTCCTTGTCCTTGGTCACCTCCATGGCGTAGTAGGCAGGGAAGATCCCTCGGGCTCCAGTACGCATGTTGTAGCCCTCATACCAGTAATCCTCCCCATGGACCTCCACCAGTAACGGGTCATCCACCTCCAGCTCCAGCTCATCATCGTGGCGAGGGACAAACCTGTTGGAATATTTTGGGAGCTTCGTATCCATCAGGTGAAATGATACAGTAGTTGTGCTACAGATATATGAGTCAAATTCTTTAACAAAGATTTCTGACCTCTCCTTGAGATTAGTTTTTTGTCTTTCTGTGCAGAAAGCTATTAATTCCAGTTTGCCATGTAGCATGCTTTCTGAAAGTGATTATAGTTGACTCCCATAGTTAATGGCAAAGTTTAAAAGCAAAGATGCCGCCACATGTTTAGTACTTGTTGAACTATATATGTTACGACTATCACACCAATTTTTAGTGACTGACTACTAAAGTGACTAATTTTGAGCGATTTTGCATTTCTTAAATTTGCTTAGCTGTAACAGCCATTATGGTTTTGTTGCTACTCATTTGACTTTTGGCAGCAGGGGATTAGGACAGGAGTTGKTCCTACATGCTTCACAGCATTTTGAACAAAGCACAACTTGAGGGAAGTTGTGTTAGTTTGGCAAAAACACAATAGTTAAATCACAAACAAACTAATWTCTTGCTAAAATCTAGTTTTGATATTTTAAACATGATATACACGGTAACTGACTTTGGATTACTTGTCAACAGATGTAAGGAATGGTAAATGGTAAATTGACTTTACTTGTATAGCCAAGGTTGCACATAAAAAATGGTCTGGTTCTCAGAGGAGAACCTGGGGTTGTTGCTTGGTGCTCATAATTTTCTTAACTCATTTAGCATATTTATCTGGAGGGGTGTCAGGGCATTTAATATCACCCTGTTCCATTTTATGACGCCTTCTATCAGCTGGCAATGTCTTAGGACATCATGCCAAATCAGAGTTATTTTATTTTATTTTATTTATTTTTTACTCTGCATACATTTTGTAAACTACCTAAGTGGCCAATGGGCTGACCCATGGGCATATGTCATCTCAAACTGAACATTTCATGTTAAAATGTCTGTTAGATTACACATGACCCTGAGATGTACAACTCCTGTAGTCTAGCCGTCTAGATCTTTAGCCATGTTTAAACCAGCTTTCCACACTCTCCAAAATAAGCAGCTGTATCTGTCTTTTGCACAGAGCAAATGTTTTATTTGTTAGATTGATTTATTTTTTTTAAATACTATTTTATTCAAAAAGATTATATTTAGATGGTTTCGGCTCATATAATCATTTAAAATTATTTATTCTTTGTATTTTATCATTTATTGAATTACATTTATCCCAGAGCAGCTGTGTCMCAGTATGATTCTAAATATAAACA
>NW_013952473.1:1555039-1557660 GCF_001266775.1 Austrofundulus limnaeus
GCTCTGCTCTGATTGGATAAAACGGCCCTGGAGTTCGTCTGATTCGTTGAAAGCAGTGTCCGTTTAATCCTTATACATCAGGGCCCCGCTGCCCTACTCTGACAGAACGACGATCCAGTCATACCAGTGAGGCTGGATTTGTTTTGTATTGTTTGCTTTTCAGAAATCAGGTCACATTTGCGACCCTGCTAGCTGTCAAGTAGGATATGTTGGTACATAATTATAGTCCTGTCTTTCTGAATTTATTGTTGTTCTTCATGTTTCTGCACTCCTCTGTATGAAACAACCTGATGTTTTCAACAGCAGCTGGAAGTGTGACTCAAGCAATAATCACAGTGAATTATATATATAATTTAGATTTTTTTTTGCCGGGGGGAATGGGTCTCCTACAGCCATAAAAAAGAAACAGAAAACTGCTGTAATACACATGAACAYACTGCATGTTTACATGCTCTGAGAAAAATGCCCTCTGCCCGTTCATCCATCTGACTTGTGAGCTCGATAACTTGAAAAACTGTGTTACCATGTTAAAATTCAAGATGGCCACCACCATGTTTAAACCAGCCACCCTGGTCATTTCAACAAACTATGCTTTCAAGTTTTTATATTGATTAWAAGTATAGTTTTCTCAAATAATTGGGATGTTATGGTGGGCAAGGCAACCACTGGCCACACCCTGGCTCAGCTATTGCACCTGGTATAAAATTGCTCTCTCTGCTTGCCAGGATCCATCACTCTGTGCCAACTCAGATGGGAAAAAAAGAAGAAAAAAAATATCTGCTCTTATACACAGTGTACCTCTCAGCCACTTTGATTATATTGCACCAAATACAGTGCCTGGCCAAAAAAAAAAGGGATAAAAAAAATCACCACCTGGATTTAACTAAGCAAATAGGTGCTACGATGTGAGTTTGCTGCAGTTGGTCAAGTCTAGGTTCAGCAACAGTCTGTGCTCCAAGAATGAGGTCAGCTGACTACCTGAATATACTGAATGACCAGGTTAATCCATCAATGGATTGTTTCTTCCCTGACGGCACGGCCATACTCCAAGATGACAATGCYAGGATTCATGGGRCTGGAATTGTGAAAGAGTGGTTCAGGGAGCATGAGACATCATTTTTACACATGGATTGGTTCCGCAGAGAGTCTTTGGGATGTGCTGGAGAAGTTTTTTTTTTCTGGTGATATGTTTTTCCATAAGATATCTATTTTTTTTTTTTGTGCACCAGTCCCTCCTGCAGTAAAACACCCCTACAACATATAGCAGCCACATTACAGTTGGGATGGTGTTCTCAGGCCTGCAAGCTTCCCCTATTTTTCCACCAAATGTACCAATGGTCATTATAAGTTCACTTTTAGTTTCATCTGCCCACAGGATATTACACTAAAAATCTGATTTTAGTGTGCAGGTACACACAGAGACAAGGGTTTTTTCTTTATGTCATTGTTGGAGTATCAACTTCTTCCTTGCTGAATGGCCTTTTAGGTCATGTGAGCACAGGACTCAGTCTGAAAAATAACATTTGCTTAACAGCTTCAGGCAGTTTCTTCACAAGGTCTTTTGCTTTTGTTTTGGAGCTGATTATCACATTTCACTCTAAAACTCGATGTTCTTGTTAACACATACCCTGTTTCCCTCCTGACCTAAATGATGAYAGGACAATACTACTGTGATTACACTTGTATAAAACTGTGTGAACAGATGGACATAGTACATTCAGGCATCTGTAATGTGTACCCATGTGTGGAAAAGTGTTGTTGAAAAATGGCATGTCTGAATAAAAGCAGGAATTCACTGGATTTCTTCGGAAAACCTTTATTCCCATCTGACTCCAATCAGGTACATAGCACTGCAGATAGCACATGCCTCAGTGTAAGGCCTTGAGTTCATATAAAAGAAAAAACAAACAAAGCAGCCCAGTCTGTCCAGGCTGGATCTAAGCAGAGACTCTGCAAAACACTTCTACCCATATCATAATGATTCAACCTTTATAACCTCCTCAGGCTCTTCCTGGTTACACCCTTGAAGGTGGTAACTTTTATGTCAGACATCAGGATGTAACCAGCTTTTGTTTATACAGACTAAAAGAACGCATCAATTAGACACATCAACTCTCATTCTGTTTAAACTTATGGCTGAAATGATCAGAAAGTATAAAATACAAAACTGGACCTAACATTCAGTTTATAAATTACAAAATTTCCTTCACATGGATGAACCAGAGCTGTGAAGGCTGACAATTCTCTTCCTGATATCTTGGAAGATTTATTTTCTCATGATGTCACACAAAGAACTCGCTTGTTTGAGGTGTGTGTACTTTCACAGGTTCAAATAACTTGATTGATATCAACTAAGCAATCAAAAGCTTTCAAAGCCATGACATCATCGGGGTTTTCCCAGATATGGAAATCTTTGTGTATGTAAACTTTTGATTTCTTAAAAATGTAATAAATGACTTAAAAATCTCTGTCTTTTATTATTAAGGCATTTATTGAAGATAAATAATTTTGTGAATCCTAACTGACGGAGCAGGAACAGTTTAGCCTTATTTGATTTCAAGTAGTGAGAATAAAAAATAAGCATAAAGCAAAAATATAAATGGTTATGTTTTTCTTTTTAC
>NW_013952473.1:1557670-1586048 GCF_001266775.1 Austrofundulus limnaeus
GAGTATGAAAACACGGTACTTGAAACTGAATGGTTAATAGCTATTGTAGTCCAAGCAGGCCTTTGCAAAACTGATACTGTGTTCACTATTGCCATGACAACCAATATTTGATTTATTGTGCAGCCCTATTGCACATGCTCATACAATAAGAATCACACAATCATACAAAAGATGCAAATGTATTTTTAAAATTGTTTCTATAGTTTGTAACATGTTTATTATTGCAGCAAACATCCGCAAGTCAAAATAGCACTTTTATTTTACATCCATAATTTATTCTCTGCTGAAATAATGAGTTTTTTTATAATGATGATGATGATGGTGAACTTCTTTACCTGTAAACTGCTCTGTGAGTCTGATCTGTCTCTTCTCCATTTATGACACAAGAACACAAGCCAAAGGACTCAGCACCTACAACACAATAAAACAGACATAAAATGAGCGGCAGTGACAGACAAAAAAATAAACAAATAAATAAAAAGTGTTTGATTCAGTTTTTTGTTTCAGGGGGTCAAAACGGCCACTTCACTTCCACTTGCAACAACAACCAACCAGTGCACGAAGATAATCCAACTGAGGCACAGTCAGTTCTTGTGGAAGCACACAAGCACTTTAATGGGCTCATAAATCACACTGTAATTAGGTGTGAACAGATGAGCATTGTGCGTTTGTACCTACATTCCCCTKGGATCCCCAATTCCCACCTGTGCTCTGACAATAAGCTAAAGTGCTGTTTAGAAAGAAGAATTGAAAAAAGGCACACAAGGAAAACAAAAGGCAAGATAACTATTCATCTTACCATTCTTTCATTTTGTTGTTTTTTAACACATAATGTGCCAAATTATTCCAAACCATTACCAGAATACGGCTGACACACTAACTGGKTAGTAGATGGATATTTGGGCAATAAACAGAGAAGGGGAATAGTGTTATAGAACCTAGTTTAACACATGACTCATTCCTTATTTCTGCTCACAGCCGATGTGTTAAGATTGCAATACAGTTCACCATCCATACTGGAAGCAGTCGAATGGCAACATGTTSGTTGCATGCTGTACGCATGCTTAAGAATGAATGTATGGTTCTGCAACATCAGTTCGGATTATCTTCACGCAAGACTAATCCTGAATCAGCAGGGTACACTAGGACAGCTAGGTGGGGCTGCTGGAACTTGGTGGTGTATTGATAAGGCTGCAGATCTGYGTCCAGGTTGGGACATGAAGGGCACCAGGTGCAATACAATGGTCAAATCTCTCGTGCAAGTTCACTCACTGTGATGACCCCTGCAGGACGGAGCAGCTGAAAGAAAAACAACTACTACAGCTTTTTCTTTCTGTACAATGCCAAGAAAAAAAGAAAAAAATATGGAGGAGTACATGCTTTATACCTTTTGCAGCTTGTACCTGAACTTATATTTTAGTTTGGTAATGATTGTTTAAGAAGAATACTGTATATTTAGCTCAAGGGCCTGCTGTGCACACAATTCTAGGTGGTAGTTTTGTTTTGTTTATTTATTTCAAATATGGTTCTAAGTTATGTGTAAAGGAACACAACCCACATAATTTGTCTGGCCTAGTTCTGGCCCACACAAAACATTAAGGCTCTGTTTAYACTACAATTTTCTATGGAAACATTAGAGTTTTTTAAATGTTTTTTGGAGTGAATAAGGAAATGAACAAAAAAAAAAACCCATAAAAATCATGTGGATCCACATTATAGGTGTGCCTGGCAGGGCTGCCAAAGAGGACATGATAAATTGTTGTACTCTCCCTTTAAAATGATTGTATTTTGACCCAAACTGTCATTTTTGATGAGTGAGGCTGTTGTAAAATGAGGTGTGTGTTGGGTTGGGTGAAAATGTGCACAGAGGAGGAGGGGCTAAAAGGCGTGTTTTATGTTGTTCTGGAAACTCTGACGCTGGTCTCAGACATGCACTGATCCTGCAATAAACCAACATTCTTTCTGATCTGATCATTTATGAATTATTATTTAACAATTATTTAATTTAATTATTTTTTTATTTTAATTTCAATTATTTTATTATTTTAATTGTGGTGTCTAGTTAATGAATGGGCCAGCATCACATAAACCAAACCACAACTGGGCCATCTTAAAGTATACAGCATGCCATCTTAAAAATAGTGCCATCATTGCCAGACCTGGTCCACATCCGGTTGACAAACCACTTGCCATGCCAACAGTACATATCTGTCTGCTATGTGGAACAGTGTATTAGAATGAGTTCTTGATATACAGTACATATGAGGCTACCATTTAAACAAACCAGCAGAAATGTATTAGCTTTTCTTTGCATGCTGTGTGTTTTTTTTTAAATTTATAAAAGACAAAAAAGGTTTTCCCAAATCCATTGTTTTGTTTTCCACTCTGCATTAAAATTTTTTAGTGTTTGGAGTAGAGTTTTTCTCTTGTATCCAGAAGGTTGTTTCTGAGAATGGCAGGTACTTACTGGAGGACCGAGAGCGGCCGTTCATGAAGACGTTGAGGAACTTCTTGGAAAAGTGCAGGTCATCCTCGGAGGTGGAGTCTCCAGAGAGACAAGCTGTGGCCTCCCTCTGCACTCCACCTGTCCGATGATCCTCGTCTTCATCTTCCTCGTACTCCTCCCCGATGGCAGACTCGTAAGGGGAAGAGAGACAGTTGTCGTAGAYGGTGGCTGAGTCGCTGTCATCACTGTAGCCTTGGTAACACTGCCGAAGACTGATGAGCTCTAGCTGAGAGTGCTCATCCACCACAAGTGTGTATTTGACCGAGTCATATGTTAAGCTGCTGGCCTCGGAGTTCATGGTAGTCCTTAGTGGAACAGATTTTCTGCCACTGCCATCTCCCTTCCCTCCCACCTTTGTCGTCTTTCTGTCCATTATTATCCTGTCTACGTCCTCATCCTCCCCACAATAGCTTTCATCGGTGGCGTCCACATACTCTACAGATGACCCTGCTCTCAGCGTGGCCCCCACCCCCTTTAAGCTGAGGTCCAGAGCATGAGAGGGGGGAGCTGAAATAGCCATGCTAGGTGGGGTGATGAGAGACTCCACACAGGAAGCATATGAAGGTGGGGGKACGTACAGTTCGTCCTCCTCAAAAATTGAAGGATTTGTCCGGTCTGGGAGGGGCTGATAAGGAGGAGGACCCTCTGTATCGGAGCTTATGGACATGCGTCCTTGTTCAGTCTGCTGTGAAAGGAAAGGTCGGTCCTGTGCATTGGGGGGTTCTAAGGGGTCGGTGGAACGGTGGACCGGGGTCAGGTAAATCTCCTCCGTGGGTTCCAGATGAATATCCGTGTGGTATCGAATCCTCTCTCGATGGTGCCCAGGGCAGTCCGACTTCCCCGCCGGGTATAGAGGAGCTGGGGTGTAGTTCTGTGGCGGCGGAGGCTGAGGTGGCTTCTCCTGTAGCTTGGAGCGAGTCACGGCTCCTGCGCTCGAGCCGTGCAAATGTCCCGATGTGCGGCCGTGCCTGCAGGGGGCGTCGGTGGAAGTGCCGCGGTCTTTGGTCTGCGCTCCCCCAGTCTGAACCTTGTCCTCATCACTCAGGCAGCGGTGCTCGCGAGGAGGGGTGAGGTCGCCTGCAGGCAGAGCGGACACAGACAAGACCACAGAGATGGCCACGCAGACACACACGCAGACACACAAGCATAAACAGAGGCCAGATGCACACACAGAGTAGACGCACATGATGAAGACATGCAGACGGGACCGACAAAGGAACACAAAGACGGCCATGAAGATGGACAGACAGGACGGCAAAGTGAAGCGCAGAGCAGAAAGAGAGATGAGTAAAAATGGTTAGATAATATTAGGATTACCCATTTAAATCCACATTACTTTTCAAATACACGTTATGTCACAGAGTACGTCATAATCCACTGCCAGGAAATCAAAGCACATTATTTCACTGCGATGCAGCACTGGTACTTCCTAACAACAGGTGATGGACACAATTCAAATTTTAAAGAACAGAGGACTGAATTTCAGCTTGGTCTTTTATCAAAACACATTTATTTGTTAAACTGGATTCAATTCASGCAATATTCCTGAAAACAGATTCTCTCTGATCAAAAAAAAAAAAAAGATTAAATACCATGAGACTTTTAACTCTGTTGTACAAATGGCAAACACAGAGCCACAAATGGAGTCACATTAGCAGGAAATTTGAATTATCTCCGTTCCCTTGAGGCTCTGAGAGTTGTGACAATGAGCTTTGATGATACGAACTTGGCTAAAACACAAACTCACAGCTCATATGAGCCCTTCTGTTAGCACCACTTAGTGGTCACTCCAAGCCTTCACACTGTCCATAAACACAAACCATACACAMAATGAATATCACACACCTCACCAGTGTTAGAAGCAAAAAAAAAGGAGCTATGATGACTAGACAGAAACATTCTCTGCAGAATGTTGTCRTTTATCAGATAGGGGTGACAAGTAGTGAGGGTAAATAAAAAATGAGTAAAGAAAAAAACTTTCTCTTCTGAAGATCTGATAAGACAAATGAGAAATAAAATCTTACCAGTTTTAAGGGGTGAGGATGAGCCCGAGACCTTTTCCTGCCAGCTGTATTTTTTTCCTAATGAGTTGTTGTTTAAGGTGTCCTGAAATAAAAAAAGGAAGAGAGGGAGGTGGTAAGAATGAAAGATGAACGAAGGATACTCAGATAAGGAGAGTGAGGAAGAGAAGTTTGGTCAATGATTCTGCAATGATTCTGAATTCTCGGCACAAAGTGTGCAGCATTAGTGTTGTTTTTAGCTCTCACGTGCACTTGAACATGCCTACGCTCGCGCGCGCGTGCGCGCACACACACACACACACACACACACACACGCACGCACGCACGCACACACACACACACACACACACACACATATACTAATCCTTTGATTCTGATGAATGAGCAGGGATTCTTTTGTCCATGCTACGTGGTGTGCATTTAAAGAGAGCAGACCTTTTATGGAAGCTATTGGGAGCACTCACACAGTAGGAGCCTGTTGAATGCACGGATATGGGAAAACAGTCATAATGCTTACTAAGGACTTTTTGTTGTTTTAACCATTTTAAAGTACCAGTCTATATGAATTATAACATTGTGATCATATTGTATCCCTACGATATGCATTTGTGCAAAAAAAAAAAAAAAAACTGAAAAACTAAACCAGAAAAGTCAAACAACTATTGCAATTTGCTAAGATTCATCTGTGACATACAGTACAAGAGGTTTACAAACTAAGGCAGTGTTTAATTTCAGTGGTTTCAGCCCATACAGAACCTGGCCCACAGAGGCGACACTCTTTGAAGTCCAGGTAGGCTAAACACAGCTGGTAAATGAGATGGTCTAGTCTTTGGATGAAGTATGTTTGCATTATCAGAATACTTTATTGATCCCTGAGGGAAATTACAGGTATTACAGCTACAACCATTCAGATCAGAGAAATGTGAAAAGAAAGTAATAAGCACACTAGAATAAAATAAGTACAAACACCCAGGATTACAAAATAAGCACACGTATGTACACATAAACAATGTGCAATAAAAATATATTAAGAAAATGTGTACAGCATGGCATATTGCACGTTCGGCGAGTGTCATGGTTAAACACAGTAAATTAAATGGTCTGTACTTATATGGTGCCTTTTTTACTGAACCAGGACACTCAAAGCGCTTCACACTACAATCTGTGTCCTCATTTACCCATTCACACAGCACTCTACTAGATCTCCTACAAATCTAACATGTAGAATCATCTATGGAGACTAATCAGTGCCAGTCACATTCATACACTGATGGGACACACATCAGAGGCATTAGAGGTGAAGTGTCTTGCCCAAGGACACAACAACTGAGACAGCCGGACGGGGGATCGAGCCAGCGACCTTCAGGTTCTAGGACAACTCCCCAAACCACTCTGCCACAGCTGCCCCAAATATAAAATAAAGACTAAAAATAATGAAATGTACAGATGTATTAATGTAAATGTACAGATGATCTAGTTTCACATGATTAGGCAGGAGTTATAGAGTTTGAAAGCCACTGGTAGGAACGACCTCCTGTGGCGCTCTGTGGTGCATTTTGGTGGAAAGAGTCTTTCGCTGAATGTGCTTCTGTGACTCTTTACTGTGTTGTAGATAGGATGGTAAACATTGTCCATGACTCTCCACGCACTACCCCATTACCATGGGGTTATGTTTTATATTACATCACTCATAAAGGCCTAAAATSTAAAAATGCACTGGAACATGTAGTCACACATCTTTTAAAGGGAGGTATAACTTCCCAAAATTCAATGTGTTTTTAAAAATATTACATGTAAGGACACCAAGGACATTAATAATTTGAATTTAGCTCCAGTATCAGCACTATGGCTTTATTATATTATTGTGAAATGTTATTTTAATGTGGCTTCAGTTGAAAATTAAGTTTTTAATATACTGTATTCTGTTTAAAATTACTCATCTGGCTTTCACTGTTCWTGTTCATTGTTCGTGTTCGTTGTTATACAACGATCTGCTTAAATTGTGCATTATATTTGTACATAAGCCTGTACAATTTATACATGTAAAATAAGATTAAAAAAATCTCCACTGTCAGTACTTGTAATTGCATGTTTACCATTACATTGCAGCACAAATTTTATCAGCTATATTTCTATACAATACATTTTCCATGTAGTACTATGWGGTGATTTTCTAGGACACACAGCGTCAGAATGGCTGACTCACTATACAGGGAATTATATAGTTCCCTGTATAGTGTGGCCAATTAAAACATATCATGAGTGGCCAATTAAAACACAGTCATGAGCTTCCTTTTTTCCCATTCGGTACATTTCTGTGTACTTCAAATGACTCATTAAGTAAAATGTTGAGCCCTTTTCATAACACCACCTGTTTCCAGTGCATAATTTAATCAATATTAGAAAAGATCTCTAATTTGCTGAGTCATAGTCCTTTTTGAACAGTCTTATTTGAGGATCTAAGACTGCTGGCTTGCACGCAGACACAATACGATCCAAACGACAAGAGGTGGAAGCTCCTGTGACGACAGCATGTTACAAAAAAGATATTGTCCTCCTCCTCACCCTACCCACACATGACTCACATCTTCACTACGTATATGAGGAGGAAACTCAGTTGTTGCTGTGGTAACAAGTGARTCAGCAGGTGGGAAGGAACAGAACGGAGCTCATTAGCAAAAATATTCAACGTTGTGACAAAAAGAGCTTTGAGTGTGTGTGTGTGTGTGTGTGTGTGTGTGTGTGTGTGTGTGTGTNGTGTGTGTGTGTGTGTGTGTGTGTGTGTGTGTGTGTGTGTGTGTGTACTTGACTTGTTTTGACTTGCTTATCAGGAAAACCCCTAAAAATAAGCCTGAATCTTTTTTTTTTTGTGTTTTTTATTAAGGATTTATTGACATTTTTTGAAAGAGCAAACCTGCTATTAAAATAGCTTTGCTAGAGTGCTGGGAAAACACTTTCCCAGCACTCTAACAGTGTTTCATCCTTACACTGCTTTACCAGTTTTRACCAGCCTCTTCACATCTTTTGCTTCAGTTGTACACACATTTCACACACTACACTGCACATGTTACAAATAAATGACATAACTGCTTGCCACAACTGGCATCTCTRGGCTCCTCTTTGCTCCTGCCACAGATCATGTCAGGGACACTTTTTCAYGCACAGCTAATCTGAAACAAACATGCAGATGTTCAAGCTTCTCTGTGTTACTCTAAAACAAATAATAATGCTTTGTTGTATAAACGTTATGCTCCTTTGCTTCTTTTCTGTTGTGGCAGTTAGCAAAATGCAGTTACGCAACACACCTTTCCACTCCTAAATGATTACCTGTGACTGAATTATTTCATCTGTATGTCAATGTATCTGTGTCAAACAGCTGTACCATGATAGTTTAGTACAAATACTAACGTGTTACATCCCTACTAATTTGATTTACATTTTAACTTGAAGCATGGGAATGTTTTGGGATCTTAAAGTTTAAGTTGTAGATCACATTAACTGTAAGGTTTTCACACACTGGTCAGCCATAACAAACACCTAATATTGTTTAATTTCTCCATACGAAGTCCTCTGAAAAATCAGAGCATGAGCAAATACTATCAGAGGATGATTTGGAGCGTATGGTACAATTATATAACTAATAAAAAGTGTGCGCTCTGTGCATTGTGAGGGCGTCTGGAACAATGCACAGATATAMTGTTAATAATCATTTGAATCCAAAACATATGTTTGGTCCACATTTGAAGTCTTTCACAACCTCCAAATGATTCTGAATCAGACAGGTCCTTACTCTTGAACAGTCTGAAGAAATATGGAGAAGCATAAGTGAATTAATGCTAATTGTTGTTTTGAGTCAGAGTTTTAAATTTAGCTTTGTTTTTAGTTTTTTTTGTGTGTTTTCAGTTGTTTTGATTTTTGTTGTAATTTACTTTTATTTTGAAGGTATTTTGGGTATAAGAGTTATTCTTCTTCTGCTGCCTTTCATTTTATTTAGATTTTAACTTTGATTGCATGTTTTTTTTGTTGTGTATTGTTACAAATAAAAATGAATACATGATTCTAAAGAATAATGTATGAAACAGTGGGTGGATTTTTTTGACACGTCTTCCAGTGACAGCAGCAAATAATTCACTGTCCTGCCCATGGACACTTCAACACATCATACAGCTAAGTATAGCTCTGCCAGCTGCCAGACTGATATTAAAGAACTTGAGCTGATCTGAACAMGGGATCTTTGGAGATAAAAACTATTTTTCTTTTGTTTGTTTATTTCTAGTGTTTGTAGGCACATATTTCTGTATATTCTTGTTCAGTTWGTTGTATTCTGTTTCCCACAATCATTTGTTTTAAGCACAAAGTACATTCTGTAAYATTAAACCCTAAATGCATGGTGAAGCTTAAAAGTTAACCTAAACTGCACTTTGTAGACATGGTGACATCCTTCTTCCTTTGAGTTCTAACATATATKGGGATACTGAACAAAAACACACAGTCTCAAGCTTTGGTAACATTCAAGCACTAACAGAGCCAGTCACTAGGGTAAAAATAAACCCAATGTGTTTCTTGACAATTGAAGCTATTGTTCAGTCCTGAAAACATCCTGTCAGAAAAAAACAACTGTAGCTGAACCAATGTTTATGTCAAGCAGTTTTCTTTCTATTATAAAAATCAAAAAGGCAGACAAACAGAGATAAGCTTTCCTCTAATAATTTGTTGTGTRTCAGTATTTAGCTGTCCATCTATGAGAAGCCGTGCTTGTGTGTGTAGGTAAGGTTAATTCAGGCAAATACCTGTGTGCGTGGCACAACCGGGAAGAGGTTAAGAGTCGTGGGTCTCTTGGGCCGGTAAGTATCCATGGTGGCAGATGCTGCAGGGTCCTTGGTGACCGCCGAGGGTGCGACAGAGGATGCCTTTGAGGACTCTTTATCGCTGTGGTAACCGTCGGCGCCGTCGATAAGCTCCAAATGCAACATCTCTGCCTGAAGCTGGCCAACGGCTCCCAGCTCCATCCTCCCTGACGTGCTATTGGTTCCTCGCCTCATGCGGCTCTGCGGAGATTGGAGGCGAAATGGCGTCAGTCAAAGCAGAGGAACGGAGGGTGAGACAGAGAGAGACTGTGTGCACGGGATGAGGAGACTGAGCCGGCCAATTAGAAGCTCCTCCTCTCTTCAGCAACAACACTATCACTGAGCTGCTTAAAGAAAAAAAAACAGAGAGAAACTATTTATAGACTCCGCTTCTCCAAATGATAGTATTTACATCAAATTTTAGAGTGTAAATGAACACTTCTTTCTGTATATTGAATTAACTTTTTGTWGCAATTTTAAATTGTTGGAGAAATTCTCACCTGACCTCTTAATGTCTCTAGGTTAAATTCATTGAAAGGCTTTCTAGTTTAAGGAGGTTATCACGGTGCTAAACACCCAGTAATGGCTTATGTGACGTGCTGATTCATTTGATGCAGATGCGATGGTAGTGACTGGCTTCTAGGAGCAACAAATTAAACACGTCATGTTGCTAGATGATAAAATATTCGAACTACAACATGTATTAGTTTGTATCTACGCCAACCATCATTATCAGTCAGTGTCTATACCACAGTGTTCTATCCTATTGTGTTTGGTCATCTTTAATCCCATTTTTAATTAAATAATACAAGTGTCTACTGTGTGCCTGTGTAATGTCTAAGATAATCATGTTTTTTTTGTCATTAGCAAATTTCTTCTTAACATTTTTTTAGTTAATTTTCATGAATTCTATTTTAGGATTAATTATCTCTTCATTAATTTTTTACATCTTATTTGCATCAATATCTGACAGCTTAAATATGGTTAGACATGTCATGATTTGTGGCTCATTTAAACATTAATTTTAACAGAAAATAACAAAAAATATATGTGAAGTTCTAAAATTTTCATGATCCATTATGATGGCGTGCAAATAAACCAAGCAAATAATATAGCTAATACAGTACATAGCGAAACAAAACAAACATAAAAAAACGAAACAAAAAATCCCAAATTGAAACAAACAAAAAGGAAAAAATAAAAAAAAACTGGGCATTTAGCAGATTTTGCCTTTAAAAAAACTCAACCAAAAGTGAATAAAATGTGTAAATAGAGGAAGACGTTTCCTATTTGACTCTATCTAAATTTAATCAGCTCTTACATATAGACAGTCTTATAGTTAGAGAAAATGCTAATTTCACACAAGATACATTTTTAAGAATAGCTAAAGTACATTTTCAGAGCAATAGTTGTAAAAATGTTTTGGCCAAAGAACAAGAAAATCTTATTTTATTTTTTTCTCCAGATTGAGGTTACATTTCTGACAAAATCGGAACAACTGACACACATAAGCTTTTTGCCAGARACATTAGGTCAAAGGTCAAAGAGGTCGTGGAGTTTGCTTCAGTTACCATCAGGCCAGCAGGCACAAAGCACCAACTCCTCCAATTGGCTTTGACATTGACTCACTAAGCCTATTATAGTCTTTAACTCTCTTTGCTTCACATGCAAAGTTCAGTTGCTTCTTAAAAAATACAGAACATGAATTTGAAAAATAAGCATATGTCTTAACATATCTTTAATTACAAAAACTTTATAATATCAAACTTCAGATAGATATGCTTTGTCTGTTTCACAGCAGCTCAAGTCTAAGATCAATCAAAACAATCAAGCTCACATTTAACTACCGTATTTATTCATGTATAATACAATCTCAATACAACCCCSMCTTTTTTTGAGCTTAGAAAGCATAAAAAAAGTAATCATCAAACTACCTCCATTTTATTTTAACAACATATGTACTAAAAGGTATTTTGACAACAAATACAGTATATATCAGCTGTAGCAGCATCAAATGAATTCTGGCATTTTACACAGTCCACCAGGATGCGCCAACACAAAAGTCAGAGACTTCATATGAGATTTGGGCCATCTTCTGGGGCAAAAGCAGATTACTTCCTTCWCGTGATTGCCCCCTCTGGTGGGAAAACTTTTTTCAGGGATACAAACTTTTTCAGAACACCGTAGACGGCCGCCATTACAGACGAACATGTTTGTTGTAGTTCCAGCAGTGGCCCGGTCACACGCTAAGGTCATTAGCTTGTTATCATTACTAAGGTGCAGGACTGCCTTTTTTCTTTTTTCACATCATGTCGCCTGCTTGGATCTGTTACTATCTCGCTCTGAAGCATGGAGGAGTGTCAGAGGTGAGCTTGTTTCAACTGCTTTTCACGACRTGGTCTCATTTCCGGACTCAGGCATTTTGCCGATACTTCTGTTAAAATACATAAGTTAAAATATTTATCCGAGTATAGTACTACTCCCCAACTTTATGGATGATTTAATGGATTAAATTTTACGTATTATACTTGAATAAATATGGTAATCCTAGAAAGCAAGAATTAAATGAATGCTTGCTTGCATTGTTTAGTTTACATTACATCATATATATGTTTATTTGAAAGTCAGAAAAGAGCAGGCCTGCTGTGCGACTGTGAGCCTTATGGTGACTGATTGAGAATAACGCTTTGTAGAASAGATCACATGGATTTTTTTGCTCTTTTATTCAGACTTCCAAATTACTGAAGACAATTTTGWTACAACTTTAAAAACACATTTAATTTATTTAGAACAATACAGGCCAACAGCCACATAAAATATACAGCGTGATAAATACTGTTGTAAAAGTAGAACAAATAAGCATTTCTTTCAACTTTTATAACTTTTTTAAACATGAAACACAGTTTCACTTGAAATGAAAACTGTAACACATTTAGTGGAGTATCAGTGTCAATATTGATACTGGTATCTATCGGTCCCGCGTATTGGCACATTTTTTACAAGTATGAATAGAAGTGAATACTGTGGATATAAAGTATRAATACTTGTAAAAACGCTGGTATCAGGACACCAATAACAACAGCCTAAATTGATGTTATAATGATGATAAAAAAGAAGCACTTTCCTTGCGTCAACCTGGGTTGAAGAAGCAGATTCCTCCAATTCCTAGTGTTGATTAAAACATTTTTCATTTAAAGCAGAAAAAAAGGTCTGTGTGATGGCAAAGATTTTGTTTTTCATTTAGTTGAACAATAAGAGCAACCTTCATTATTTTTAAGTGTCTATGACAGCAGATAATAAAAGCTTTCATTGCTCCTCATAATCTGTGTGTAGACTCTGCTTTAATGTCTTTCTGCAGTCACTTACATGGAACTGTCTATTTTCTCTAAGCCCACCCTGACATTTCAGTCTCACCAGCACTTCACACACGACAAATGACTCTTCATGAAATCCATTCACCCTTACATGTATGCATGGAAGCACTCTCCTCTCCCACTCTGGCCCTGAGTGGCTGTGGTGATGATGATACATGTTGTCATCTCATCTCTCTGAGGAACGTTAAATCTCTTTATGTTTTTGTCTGGACCCAAGCTGCTTCACATTAACCCCTCATGAGCACAGCCATGTGCACTCGGAATCAATTTACTTTAGTCATCTGGTCCCATAGAAAGGGATTTTGTTCTTATTTACTTTAAAGTAGGAGCTTTTTTAAGAAAAAAAAAACTACGAGACTATTAATGCATATGCATTTTGTTCTGTCAAAAATTACAAAAATTGGCTGAAATAAAAGTAAAACCAATTTTGAAAAAAGGCACCTAAAGATTCCTATCACACACAAATTTACTGGCTGATAAAACCTATCTTGCTTCTTTATAATTAAGCTTTGCTTTTATTTTATGAAGTATGACAAATAAATGTTTTCACTGCATCATTAAAATTTACATTCAAGTTTGAAAACTTCAGATGTTTTCTAAAAAAAATCAGTTTTCGTAGTATATGAAATAGTATATATATATATATATATATATATATATGCAGAACATTCTAACCCCTGTTAAGTCAGAAACCATCCCTGCCTGCTCTTTTTCCTGTTAATGATAAAGGTCTAAATAAGTGAATCTCTCCTTGAACACAGAGCTCAGAGAGCAACATGAAACTAAAATGTTGACTGAAAGCTGCTCAGTCAAATCACCACAACAGAACTGCTGCTCTTCTTTACTAAAGTCCTGATTTCATARCTAAAGTTATCTTACAAGTCAACATATTAAATATGTCAATTTTGTCATTTACATATGCTGGGATTGTAACTAATTTAACTAAACAATACTTACATTATCATAATCTACTGCATCCATCATTTTATCAAATCACAGCCCTTTGAATCATAACCAAATCAAATCAGGAGGTCCCTTATCATTTTTATTATTTCCACTCCTAGTACAAATAGGTTTGATGAATGATGGGTGGAACGGGCAATAAACTAATATGCATAAGTAGCTAGAATACAGTTTCGTAAGCTGTGCACACAAACACACAAAACAATTTACAAAATTTGGCTGCTCAAAAACAGGGTGCCCACAGATACGCAGATTTTCATATTTTACTACAATATTGAGACAAATATTAGTGGCCATGAGTCTCTAACAGTTGCAATGCAGAGATAAGACCATTAGCAATAGGTGACACTGACAATTTGAGCAGTTCTAGTTTTCAACCATGATAAGACAACATGATAATCTGAGACAACATTCAGCATTATCTAGCAGATGATCATACAGAACAATGCTACTTGTATTTTGTAACTACTGAACGTGTTTCTTATTCAAAATCAAAAGTGGTTTTCCAAAGCCTAAACTGGTAACGCATACTTCTCATGTTTGTGTAATGTACCTAATCAATGAAGAAAGGTATGGTTGTGTGCAGAGGCGTATAATGTACTTGAAGGGGAAAAAAACAACCAAGTTGAGTTAATGTAAAGCAATAAAATGCCCAATTTTCTCAACTCAGTTTAGTGGAACAAGTTGGCAAAACTTAGCTGAGCAAATTCAACACTTCAATTTTTTAGAGAGTGTAAACAACTCCTTTCATGATGAGTTCTGGTCATAATTAAATGTGTTGTGTGTAGATGTTACATTTTAAAGTAAATAAGTAAATGTATCATTTTCATGTTTTAAATGTAACAAAATAAAAATTTAAGTTGTGATTTAGAAACATACTGAGTTAAATTACAGATCCTCCAAAAATTATGTAAGTACTGTAACAAAGAAAATGCACTTTGTTGTTATTCACCTCTGATTGTGTGTGAAGCAATATTACTACATTTAGGTGACGAACACCAACACCTCATACAAAACCTTTTCAATTAGCAAGTTCAGAAAAAAAACAATGTTAGAAATTCTTGCTTTATAAACTATAACTAAACCTTTCATTAAGTTGTTCAAATATATTAATTGCCAGTAGAGTAAAAAGAAGAAGAATGTGGACTTTACACTCAACAACATTTGACAAAAGACCTATAGCTATTACACATAGCTTTAGGCATGCATAGCACCTACAACAATCATTTGTTGGAGAACTAATTTTCCAGTGTGAGGGTAAAAAAAAGTTTTTTATGATTTTTTTTTCTCATCTGTTTCAAAACTTCTGCGTGAAATATTTTAGTAGAGAATTTTAAAACAAATTATGACTCCCATTATGTTCTGTATGACCAGTTAAAATAAAAAAAGAACCTAAAGTACACAATCCATGATCAGCACTCACGCAGGAACAATGAAAAACAAAARAGATTACTGATACCAGCAGTGGCGGCTGGTCAATAGGGGGCCCACGTTCGCCACCTCCCGTACTTTTGGTACACAAAAATAAAATAAAAATAACAAAAGAAAATGTTATAAATGTTTCGACAAAATATCGTATATATGTTTTCTAATAAGCAAAATAAATTATTTATATTTACTGATATGTAAACTTGTTTTACTCATGAACATTTTCGTGTGAGTCACTTCCAGGTCACGCTRGGTTCGTAGCCCCAGACTCCCATATACAACTTATGTGAAGATTTTGGACATGCGCAGTAAGTCCCCAATGCAAATAATAGGGTGGCCTGGGTTCGCAGCTGACCTGCGAACTCAAAGCAGTACATAGTGGGTTCAACCCGTGTTGACGACTCAACAACGTCATATTAGTGTGACGGCCAGCAGGCAGAGATCACGAGGCGGATTTTGGAAACGAAACTAGTTGAGAAAATGGAGGAGAAAAACAACACAGTTARGTCCCTTATAGMTAAACATTTTCAAAGCAGAATATATGAGGAGAAACTTAAAGTGAAGTAGCTTGGACTGGATAAGCCAGACATAATAAAAYTGAGCAAGAATGGGGTGTAGTTAGATTGTGTTGGTGTTCCCTTTATTGTTGACCAGCATATAAGTAATGGTGAACACAACTCAATATAATATAAAGATATTTTTATGTTGTTTCTGTTTAGTTTTGTTTTTTGTAAATTACTATTGTTTGAATTTATTCTTGAAAAGCAGCAGATATTTAGATGATATTTTTCTTCTTTCTGCTGCCTTTCATTTTGTTGATATTTTTTCTTCTGTTGTGCATAGTTTATTTTGTTTTTTAATAAAATGAATACATTTTWAAAAAATATATAATTAATAATAAGTAAATAATTTGTTGCTTTTAAAATAATAATTGTTCTCTATATATAGTATAAAGCTCACTTGTAGCCATCTCCATATTGAATAAAATTTGTGCATTTATTGTTTTAGGTTTGTGACACCATCTTGCGCCATTCACAAAGCATCTGATCAGTGCTACACTGCTGCAGGCAGACAGGTTCCTGCAGGACAGTTCTTTGAAGCAGCACTGAAGACCAAGACACCTTCAGAGACTGTGACTCTGCTGAAGATTCTCATCACATCTCCTCTGACCACAGCTGGATCTGAGAGGAGCTTCTCAACACTGAAGAGAATCCAGACTTTCCTCAGGTACACAACATCACACCTCACTGCACTGACCATGCTATATAGAGAATAATCTGGTTAAAACATCCCTGACTTTAACCAGAGTCATGAAGAAATTTGCTTCTCAGTAACAGAAGAGCAAAATTTATGTACAAAAAATAAAACACTACATGACATTGTAATGCTGTTTTATTATTTTCATTTGTTTAATAAATACACTGTCGTGATACAACTTGGTACATGTTTGATTGCTTTTGGAGATGAGCCTATTTTGGAGTTGTAGCCCCCCCTGGAGAAAAATCCACCAGCCACCACATTTGACTCTTTCCTGGAAAAATACTGTCACCCAAACTTCTGATTAAAACAACCTTTAACAACGAACACACAACGATTCTACAGATACATTCCTGGCCTGAGGAGTCCAGACACAATGAACATAAGGCTTGTGGTTTCTGGTGTCACAGCTTCCTTGTTTGCCACTCAAAAGCACATTTTGAATTTTGATCCTTGCAAGGTCCCTGAGAGAGTATGAGTCATCAGCGTTCACACATCATATACATCTCTTGGAGAGTCATGTGAGCTATAACTAGCTCCCAGGTTAGGATAAGAAAAAGCAACGAAAGAGAACAGGCTTCTGAGCCTYGCAGTGATTTGTTGYATTTTTCTGTCACTCAGGCCTCAGCAGATAAAATAAGAGTCACAAATGTTGGCACCCCCTGCACCCTGTTGCCTAGGATACTGGAGCAGAGCTGAATGGAGGAGGAAGTGATGACGGTTCAGTGGGAACAGAGCAGGAGGGATCCGACAGAATAACAAGTGTACTTTTGGCTATTCTCTCCCTCCACACAGCTCCGTATGGTTGTATTTAACACTTGCTTCCATGTTTCATTTCAATATTTTCTGACAAACGTTTAGTTATTTGATACCTTTTAGAATCCAACCAACAGCTTTTAGTCAATTATTTAGACAACTAAAATAGAGCACTACAGTCAATTTGTTTTTGATCACTCTTCTCTGTGTCTGGCCAGTCACTTCTACACACAGAAAGTCAGCAGCATCATTTTGGGACAAAACACTAAAAACAACAATCTATGCTCTAAATATCCTGATGCATCTCAGTAATCCAGGTAAAACATCAAAAAGAAAAAAATTGTGTAGGTCTTCTGGACGGGTTCTTCTCTAATGAAACATTTCGTCTCTCCTCCAAGAGACTTCTTCAGTCTGAGAGTTTCAGGCAAAATTCAGGCTTTTAAGCCCTGCCTCCGTGTGACTGATACTCACATCACATGGCTATCGTTGACACCTAATTAACACTTATTGTTAATAGGGGGTGGAGTGATACTGGCAATGGCCGCGCTGTAAGAGGGGGACAACTGGAAACGGAGGCCTCCACCTCTGTTTAATGATGGACGGTCTTTCTTCACTAAAATGGCTTCTTTTACTCCTCTCTCAAACCAACGTTCCTCTCTATCAAGAATGAGAACATCCTCATCTCTGAAAGAGTAACCGCTGGCCTGTAAATGAGTGAAAACTGCAGAGTTCTGGCCATTAGACGTAGCTCGTCTGTGTTGGGACATTCTTTTGAACAGTGGCTGCTTTGTTTCCCCGATGTATAACWGGTCGCAGTCCTCCTGGCACTTAACAGCATATACAACATTGCTCGGTTTGTGCCGGGGCACCGGATCTTTGGGGTGAACCAGCCTTTGCCGTAATGTGTTTTGGGTTTGAAAGCCACTGGGACATCATGTTTAGAAAATAAATGTCTCAGTTTCTCCGAAACACCCGCAACATATGGAATAACCACTGGTTTGGGTCTGGGTTTGAGCCCAGTGGTTATTCCGTATGTTGCGGGTGCTTTATACTATGATCATCATATGATGAGAGGGAATGGACTTATAGCTGTTTTGCTCAAACCTTGAACATAACATTATGAGCAATCTAGGCAAAGCCATAAGATGTCATGCTATGTGTTGTGAATGACTCTCAGCTACTATCATACCAATTTTAGTTTAAAATCTGTAAAACTGACTGAATTCTAGTTATACAGGGACAACTGGTATAAGTGGGCTAGTAGGGCTACAACAAAAATATTAAACCTAATAAACACAAATTAAAAATATTGTATCACTTTTTTTAAAATTTACAACAAAACTGCTGCCAAACAGTCTAGAGAAATCTCAATCTTTCCAAAGGGATAACTTTTCACAAACCCGTTCATTTAATGTTTTTCCTGTTGAATGACTGACAGATGTCATGCCCCCTCAGTTTGCTRCTCATTGGAGCTAATTCTGTTTAACCTAAGGCCACAGGTTTAGTCAATAAGTGTGGACGTACAATGTGCCTTGAGCACAAGTGTTTTTGGTGTGGTTTAGTGAAGACTGAGTAGAAACAATGGTGAGCATGATTAACATAAACAAGGTTTATGTTATGGATTATTTGATACATTTCCTGTTTTCCTTTGTGTCTTTGGAGGAAAAACTGGAAGTGAACACGTTGGTGCCATATAAACCAAAGAATATTCAAATCCTGCAAAAGGGAAAACAAGCAAAACCAAAGTTTTTCTGTGAAATGACTTCAGCGAAAGGACTAGCTAAAGGCAATTTTAGCTAACAAATCTCTTTCCTGCTTGAAATTACAGTCAAAACACCTAATGCAGGGGAATTAATTAGACAACTGATAGGCTCTGTTTAAGCTTGATTTTTGGTGGTGGTTTGTTTTACAATTGTCTTTGTGCTAAACAACAAAGATATAATGCCAATTAATAGCAGGCTTTCTTTATTTCAAATTGGATGCTTTTGCTATGTTTGTTATGTTCTGTCTTCTTCCGAATGGGTGTTCTGAACTGTAATTTCATTGTGCTCTGTACAATGACAATAAAGGTATATCTTATCTTATCTTATCTTATCTTATCTTATCTTATCTTATCTTATCTTATCTTATCTTATCTTATCATATCTTATCTTATCTTATCTTATCTTATCTTATCTTATCTTATCTTATCTTATCTTATCTTATCTTATCTTATCTTATCTTATCTTATCGTATCTTATCTTATCTTATCTTATCTTAATCCAATCTGCAGCTTTTATACACATATATAATATACTGTTGTGGGAGTTTTAGTTCTGCTTAGCACAGAACTGAGCAGAGCTGTTGATAATCAGAAGCCAGTACCTTTTTATCAACACATACAGTATATACACACAACATGAGCATGAATCTCATTACCTGTTCAGGTATTAGGAACAAATTGTTGCATGTGAAACTCTCTGGGGGTATCTTACCTTTATATCTGGGCCATTGCAGTTGAGACTTATCCCTCGCTCATCAGTGATCTCTGTAATCTCTGACAGGTCATCATCTTCAAACTCATCCAGACTGATATCATGTGTCAACCTGATGAAGAGAAGTGGGATAAAGGTGAGCAGAGGAAGAGAGAGATGGGGCTGGGAGGTGGTGATCCCTTAGCACCTGATGGAAGCCAATTTAGAACTCTGATTGAATAACACACAAACATTAAAACTTATATATAACAAAATGCATATACACTCTAAAATGACAATGTTGAATTTACTTTAATTTTCAAAGAAAATGATTAAATTGCTTTACATTTACATTTATTTCTCAGTTGAGAGGAGCCGGTAGACATAACTCGGTTATGTAAATTCATCATTCACTTTTTAGAGTGTATATGTTATTTATATACTGTGTGTGATATTTATATATGAAATATAAACAAAATACCGCTTTTAATTGTGTCRTTTTGACAATTACTTGGATTTTTGAAAACAATTCTAAAAAATGTATAAAAACATATAGAAACAGTTCTAATTAAAATATTAGCAAATTTATTTGGACGTGTCCTTTAAGTTTTAGTGAACAATAATAAAAAATGCCATAATGTAGGAGAAATTATTAATAATACTGCACAGTGTTGTGATATGGCTACATGCTCTTTCATTTTTTTCTTCTTTTTCAAAATTCTTATATTAAAAAAACACATCAACAACAACTGACACACTGATTGACTTTTTGCTTCATGCTTTGGACACAGTTTTAACCATCTTTTAAATGAAACCATGGTACACTTGGAAACACAAGAAATTAAGTTGTGGAAAAAAGGACTGTTACTACAAATCCTTGCTGGTGGAAAAGGCTTGGAACTGTGGAGAGCCATTAGTTCTGTAACAGACAGTAATATATTTCAATATTAAGTTCCCGAAAGACAGCATCTCATAACACTTTGAAGCAGTAATTATTTTCTTAATTAAAATGTAAAAAAAGACGTCTTCTAAAAAAATAGTCATGTACTTTTTGAGACAATGATTGGTTTTTCACCATATCTGATCTTCCAAATCTGATCATCCTCCATTCCTTCCATATCTGGTCATTTCTTGGCCAAGATCCCATTTTCTAAAAGCCCCTTGGTATACTCTGCTGAGGAATAATGCTGTAAGAAACATCAGATGACAACAACACTGTAGGAGTGATGTTTCAGTTTATATCACAGTGGATTTGGGGTAATTTGTAGTGTTTTACTGACAACGGGAGACAACGGGGCAGCCAGCTGGCTATTTTGTGTCTTTATAGTGTGCCTCTCTGTGTGTATTAACCAAGGACAGTATGACCTTACGCTCAGGACATGATGTGACCAAACCAGCTCATTTGTCCTTAACTGAATCCAGATTTCAGTATCTCAGCATCAACACAAATATTATCCACAGCTCAGTGACAAGTGTAAGGATTTTGCATGCATCACACAAGGTCATTTATTAGTCATGTGAGAATTTTTACTTTTTTCATACACATACATTTATTGTGCCTGCAAGTTTATTATTCCAGAAAGTAAATAACATTTTAGACATGTTTTGCTATTTATAAAAGATAAAATGTCAAGTGACATTGTGGTCAGTGTGATGTCCTATTCCCCAAAAAGGAATAGACATATGCATTCCTTGCATGACTCTGCCATGAACGGTGATGGGAGTACATATCGTCCATCTTCTTTTAGGACAATGTTTTAAACCAAAAACAAAAGGCAGAGCTGTAGCCATTATGAGCAGAGCTCGTAAATAAAATTATGCAGGAGCTGATGAGATATTATGAGATGTGTTAGAACTCGAAGTACAAGTTGGGGATGATATTCAATTGCCTCTGCACCAAAGTTAGCTTAATATTTGTAAATGTGTCTACGTGTTAGCCATGTTTGTCTTTGCTAAGGCTGATTTGCTGTCATGACCATCTAGAATTAGGTTGAATCCAAATAATAATAAGTTTTAAATGCAAATCCAACGATTACCTTGTTAGAGTTTTTTTTTAAATATGTAATTGTTTACAAGATATTTTTGCTAAGAGATTGACAGTACTGGCTGTAACAAATGAGGCAAAAGTTAAACATAAAAATGTTTCACAATGTACAGAACTCAGACTATGTGTTGTGATTGACTCTCAACTACTACCATACCAAAACTTAGTGCAATATCTAAATCTTGAAGGAGCTAAACACAGTAAAGATTGCAGTGTTAAGCCAACTAATACTGATGGTGTCCTGTTATCAATACTAGTATCTGCATTGGGCCCAATACAAGCATATTTAAAAGTACTCCAACTCGTACAAAACACTACTAATACTACAAAACACTTGGAACAAATACCAACCATTTGATTTGATCCAGTAAGAGGCACTGTAGGTCTATAAGGAAGGAGAGCAACACTGTTTTAAATAAAATACTTAAACTCAGTATTGCTCAGTACAAAAACTGAAGTTCTCATACTCTGAGAAAAACTGATATTGCGACACCCTTAACTAATAGAGTTAAATTTGGTACCATAACTTTACTATGTACCCATTTTTGTATTTGCTAAGGTCAGCAGGCGTGACCATCTAAAATCAGGTCGAATCCAAAGGTTAATCAGTTGTAGACACACACCCATTGATTACTTTCTAAGATTGAGTTGGTCTAGTGGCTCATTAGACATTTTTACTAATACAAGCAAAGAGACACAGGCAAAAAATAATTAAATCACATTTTACTTCCATCAAGTGCAATATTTGTAGATGCAATACTGGAAGGAGAATATCCATGTTAAAGAACATTCTCGAAATATTTTGCCAAGTAACAAACCTACTTAGACAAATATCTGTTTTGATCCAATACAATCACACATAACTTGCTCTAGTTGGTGTTTGCATGTCTCATGTACTCTTTTTTAAGCCTTTTACACCACATATACAGATAATTTGCACGTTACATGCTTCTGTTCCTTTGAGAGATTACAAGAACTGCACGCTGACAGCCATTCATTAGTTTTGCCCTCCTGCAAGGACAGGACATGAAGCATGATCAGGATCTGCAGGCTCCCAGCTTTAACACATCTGAATAAATAAAACCATTTTTAAGCAGCCCCTGGATTGAAACTAACTCATTAGACACAAAGTCATGAACTATTCTGCAGCTGGACTGTTGTCATGTTACCAATACACGAACATGAAATGTTACATTTGTTTACATCTGTGGCTTCTCTGCTCCTATTCTTGATTAAATCAACGTGTACRTCTGCAAGTTCTGCTTCTCTTCTACAAACCCAAATGTGCACACAGCCATATGCATCTGATCTTCATGTGTTTGCCTGCCTGAGCTTTATGCAAGAAGATGCTATAAAACCAGAAGAGGGACTGTAACACACTCACAAGGTCACACACAGCCACGCTGCTGCTCACTGGTGAAGTAATAAAAATGATGCCCTACCATTTCTCCCACTGGTCCTCCATCCAACCCTCTCCTCCTTCCCTTCCTGAGTCCATCCTTTGCGTGAGGAGGGCATCCACAGCCAGAAGAGGAGAAGGAAGGAGCAAGATTAGAAAGTGAAGGAGGGAACGAGGGAAGGAGGAGCGAACAGGAAGAGAGCCGGAGGAAAGGGAGGAGGGGGATCAGCTCATCCGGGTCGATGAGAGAGGAGTCCGCTTTGTAGCATTGCTGCTGCCGCTCGTCTGGAGGGGAGGGAGATGGATGGGGCAATTGTTTTGAAGCTGTGGAGCTGAAGCTGCCAGAATGGAGTAGTGTTATATAACCTACCCTGTTCTGCGTGCATTCGATTTACTATGCCACTGCAGAATACTGCTTGGGTTAGCAGATCATACCACGCAACAGGAAGCCCCAGCAAGGAAAAAAAAAACATCATTACAAGAGGAAACGCCCCTCCCTGGCTTTCTTACAGCAAAATAGTGTCTCATTAAATTATTCATGAGACCCACTGATCATACAAGTCTTCTTGTCTTCCCATTTTTCTCCTTTCAACTGTCTACAGTGTATTTTGTCCTTTTGTTAACCATCTCTTCAGGACCTCCCAAAACTACGTCTATAAATCTGGCAAATTAAAACATAAAATAAAACAAACAAAACGCTATACACTTTATCCAGACTGCTAAAGAACTTCATATTTCAACAGAGCAGACTGGAAGTTTTTAATCACTTTTAGATGTTTTGATTAATTATCTTGACGGTCCAAAACATCCCATGCATCACCAACAAATTCTGATTTTCAGACATAAAATTTCTAAAACATTTCCTAGAATCCATCAGTGTTTATTGTATTTGAAATAAATGAAAATGCACAGATCTGTCAGAGTTAAGAAAAAAATAATACCAAATGGCAGGTTGCATGTTTATGTAAATGTTAGCACACTTTTACGACAGTATACATCTATATATACTCATAAAAATGTTTCCATATCACTTTACAGCAGCATGACATTCATCTCAGTTGAGCAGTTGATCATAGCGGAGGAGCAATGACAGCCATCTGTAGGTCGTAGGCTCTTTCAGAAGACCCCCTACACCATTAATGAYGTGTGTTCTGACCACATCAGTCCATTCAGAAAACACATGGAGGCAGAGAGTGGGGACGGAAACACCGCACCACTGTAGTACCGCTGTACCTCCAGGCAAGGTAGTAACAGAAAAAGTACCTTTTCACTTCCGTCAGCCATAGTGCTGACTCACACCTTGGAAGACCACCCAACTGCAGGTTTTCTTAAAGCAGTGGGGTATGGATTTTCCARGCACATAGTTCAATTCTGTACCACAATCAAGTAACAATGTTACCTTCAGTTGTTATGAAAAWGCTGTGTTTATTACCAAAATAAATTTGACTTTGCATCATAGCCAATATAAACACATTGAAATTGGCCTCTGTCGCTTTAAGAAACTTCTACCATTTCACACACTTCCACTTCAGCACATCTTCACAACAATATTTCAAGGAATGGACGCTCTGTGGGGCGGGAGTTCGGCTGCAGACTGAATGGAGGAGATACTGTATGTGCAAATAAGTGGTGTTTTGTACCAGCAAGCGTTTAGGCAACTCTAAATGGCTACAACAGGAGATTCAAGGATTTCTCAAACATGAATGTATGAGTCAAAGCAACACTCTGGGTATTTTTTTCATTAGGGAATGACATTATAATATTATAACATGATATAACAACCCATTCTCACTCCCAAGTCGTCACATATTGACGCTTTTCCAAGGTTCCCTCTACGTCCGATTTTGACGCGCCGGGTACCCCCGTCACGTCAGTTACTGACGAGATGGTGCGAAGTCTGTTGTCATATTTTCAGAAAGTGTAGAAAATGCGCAAAAACTACCGTTTCGAAGCCTGAAATTACCTTTGTTCACTTTAGACATCCTGTCCCTGACCCTAGTACCTAAAATTAACCATTTTTAGAAAATGTAGGAAATTCACGTAAACATGTTCCAAAGCCTGAAATTACCTAATATTCACCATGGACATCCTACCCCTGATCCCAGTACCTAAACTTAACCATTAATCGTGATCCCTCATGTTAACCTCAGACCCCCGACCCAAAGACCCCTAGTGGCTCAACCCGGAAAAGCCGCGGGCGTCAAGGAGTGACGCGAGGGGGGTACCCGGCGCGTCAAAATCGGACGTAGAGGGAACCTTGGAGAAAGCGTCAATATGTGACGAGATGGGAGTGAGAATGTGTAGGATATAAAGCTCCAAAAAGTTGATATTTCATGATATCCCCCCCTTTAAGAAACAAAATCACATGCAATTTACCTGTGTGTGTTTATCCCACAACTTTTAATTCCACTCTGATTAATGTACTCCAAAAGTGTGTTTGAGTGTGGTTAAAAAAAATGTCTCCATCTATGACTTTTGAACTGCCAGAGGGAGTATCAGTATGTTATGAGCTGTTTGGTCATTTTGCCATAGTGTCTTCTGAAAGAGCCTTCTAGGTACAGTTGATTGTCCTGATCCCCATTCTTTACTGGTAGATGTAATGCACCCTAATGTTTTTTTTCTAAATCCAACAAACACCAAAAGAAAGAAAGAAGCTGTGTGGAGGTATTATACTGCGAGCGATGGAAACAAAAATAAAGTGAACTGCAAATTATGCTCAGAACTGTTTTCAAGATGAGGAAAAGAAAACAATAGCACTTTTATAACAAGCAATTACATAAAACATCTAAATAACAAATTTAACTGTTTGTATTTCTGTACTATGTATACATAGATTAGTTTTTTTATCACTATCGGTTCCATGTGCCAAAGTTCTTAGTATGATTAAAGCGTAAAAAACATGTCGTAAATGTAAAGTACAATTACTTAATGGGTAGCTATGTTTACACGTGAGAAGGAACGAAGACACAACAATAACATAAAATAAGTCCTAAATTAAAGTTCAAAAAGATATAATGTGAGTTAGGACCATACAGCCTGTCTGACCACTCACATTGCAGGTCTTCTTGTATTCAGTCACTGGGATTTATCACAGCCTGCCTGAACAAAAGCTTGTGATTTTATCAGGCAAGCTGCAGCACAGCACACTGACATCAACTATGGGCCTGGTCTGTTACAGAGAAACGCTCAGTCAGCTCAACAGAACAGAATATTAAAGACTCGTGAATACCATAAAAAACTGGGTCAAGAAAATGATAAAACAAGCTGTACACCAATGTCCCCCCTTCACTGAAGGATTTGAGTAGGAAATGTTTGTAGTTTTTGGGTGAAGTATTTTTCTGGACTGGAAGTGAACAGAGAATGCAAATATGGCTCAATGTTTGGTGCAAGATATTTATGAGGGTAGAAATTGTACTGTTTATAAGAAGACAAGGTTGTTGTTTTTTTGGCAGCCATTTTATCCACCAGCACAATGGCAGAGCAAGGGGGTGGCTAATGGTAGCCTTACTCATCATAGATTAATCTTCAGCCACCCCTGTCATTTGCGGAAACTATATTTTAATTAATATAAAAGTCTTTGAGATATTAAAAAACCCATACATTTTCAACAGATCATGTTGGTGATGAATCTTTATCTTCTTTGTGCATTACAATGATGTTTTTGTCTGTATTTGAGAGTTATGATCGTCATCTTTTGTTTGCTTTTATTGTGCTGGAACCTGAGTATGTTTCCTTCTATCGTGCAAATGCGAATTGCGTTCTCCTGATTTAATTTAACTCCTACACCACAGGATCTGCAATGTGTTTATTGCACACACTTCTATCTATCTACACACACACACACACACACACACACACACACACACACACACACACACACACACACACACACACACACACACACACACACACACACACACACACATGGACATTTCTTATGCCTATGCTGCTGCACATCGAAATGGAAGTCTGTAAAACACATTTTTTTTAAGTTATCAAGCTTAAAATCTGGACAAACGAACACACATTCCAATTTCCTCTTTTCACACAACAGAAGACAAAAAATATATCAACATATTTAAATCAAATGTGAACAAGAGTAACAAGCTGAAAATATTAAGAATGAAATTTAACACACAGAATAAAAAAATAAAATAAAAAACAGAAAAAGAAGTCAAAATGACTGATTAAAAATGTGTTGAAGTTATATGGGGAATTGTTTACTTATTAATTGAGATTTTTACCTTTAAGTGTTTGCTTTTCTTTCTGGATAACAATAAAAAAAGTAGACAAAAGGGGGTACGCAGTGAATCTACAGAGAAGCAGTGCCATCAGCTGTAACATGTCCTGTCAGCAGGATTAAGAGACGGCAGTAAATTACCAGCAGAGAGGAAATGCAACCAGCGCATTAACTGTCCACAGTGTCAGCTTTTACTGAGTCAAATTCAAATCAGATCAATTTACATTGACTCATTTTTAGAGAAAACACAGCTGGAAAACAACGAGCTGTTCCTGTTGAAGAACCCACAAATTATTGTTTCTTCTCTGTTTTCTTTTCTACCACAATACCTCCAATCTCTTGATGCTGTTTAAGCACACTCCATGTCACAATGCATGTCATTACTGCTGCAGTAATAGAAGCTTCTGTAAAAAAAAACGTTAAATTTTCTCAGTTGAAATTAGCATCAAACATCTGTTTTGTGTAAACAGATGTAATTTTTGGCTCCACAGCAGAGTGATGAGAAAAAAATGGGTTAATTATCAATTTTGAGACTTTCTACAAGTGTTTTGCTTTATCACACAAACTGTTAAAAACTTTTGCTTCATTACTGTTTCTAGTCTAAGAAAATCATTTGGTCTGAAAATGATGAAAGTGTATAAATGATAAACACAATTATCATTAGAGTTTAGAGACCATTACTCTCTGTAAAAACTAATTACTTACTTTCAAAGCTAAAATCTATTGGACTCATGCAGCTTGACACAAACTATGATCATAATAATAATGTTTTGCTGTGGAACTCCCACTWCTCTGCCACTAAACGTCTCATCACAGATCTGTAATGACAACAGCTGACTGACAGAAAAAAATGGATCATTCAAGCGGAAAGTGTGAAGGCAAAAATGTGGCGGAAACAAACATGTCGCCATATGGCTGCTTTGGGACTGAGCCAACCCTGGGCTTAATTATTGGCCTCCTTTTCTCATCAGGCACAACACTGAAGTACTCTTGTTCAATCGCCCCTAACATAACCAGAAACTTTTTACCTTGATTCTATATATGATTTTATGTTCTTCATTGTATTACTTGGTAAATTTTTGTTATATTC
>NW_013952473.1:1588038-1591016 GCF_001266775.1 Austrofundulus limnaeus
CACACACACACACCCCACACACCCCGCCCATGACTCCTGCAGGCTCTCTGCAGAACGAGTGAAACTGAAAGTGAGACTTAAACTGTCTCCTGAGCTGCTAACTACTTCTCACTCAGTGAAGCTCTTCTCAGATTCAGAATGCCTTTGAGGAAATGTATTTTCAGACTCCAAGTAAATGGGCAGGACAGAAATGGAAGGTGGTTCTTAAAGAGACAGAGGCCAATTTCAAGGCGTTTAGAAGAGGAAGTGGTGAGAAGATACGTTTATTTTCTATTTATTCATTAAAACAGCATTTTAATAACAACTAAAGGTGACATAGATACTTTATTATGGCATAGTATTTAAATATATGCCTGAGAAACACATAATATTTCCCCTTGAAATGCTTTTATGTCAAACTAGTTTGACAACAATTATGCGATCTTTAAGTTGGACAGTAAAATGTGGCCACTGTGTAGAAAAACTGGATGGAAAGGGTTGTACACCTGTTTGGTGCAGAAACAGAGATGGAGTCAGTGTGTGTGGGGGGTGGGGGKTTGTTTCTGGTGACATTTGGGGGCAATTTTAAGACAAAAATCCTACCTTTGGGGACAACTGGTGCATTTGGGGACAAAAGTCAAGTCCCCGTTTGGTTTAAATGCCAATGGTGGGTTGGGGGTTGGGTTTAGGACCAAGGTGTATTGAGTTTAGGTTAGTTTTAGGGTCAGGTAGGTACCTGTGAGGCTAGCCTTAGGGTTTGTGGTCAGGGTTAGGCTGCAGAAATGTAACGGAAGTCAATGGAATGTCCCCAATTAGATAGCTGTGCAAACGTGTGGGGGTGGGGTTGGGGGTTGGGGGGTCATCTCATGGGAGCATTGATCCAAGGTCTTTCTCACAGCTTCTCATCAAGCAACAAATGAAAAACATGTGACACTCAGAGTGCAGAGAAGCATCTGCATGCATCCACAATCATCTCCATCGATTCATCCATTCTGTGCAAACTGGAGCATAACAGGGCCGTGCTGCTGCAGGTCCAACAACATTAAATTTACTAATAAGAACAGGCAAAACACACACTGTATGGATGCTGCTCCTTCAATTACACAATCACATCTTTTGATTTTCTTTAACATAAAATTCAAATAGGTAAGTTCTGCATTTGTTTTAGTTGTAGAAGTTGCTTGTTTTGTTTTCCTCTCATATTACATCTGAATAGAATAGAAAAAAATAAACGTTAATCGCACATCACGACCCAAAGCTATACTTCCACTTATAAAGCGGTAGTTTTCTAAGACTGTAATAAGGATTTGCGGGGTGAGAGCCGATTAAAAAAAAGAAAGAGAGGGGGGAAGTAGGTCGACCTATGCTCCATAGGTGCAGTAAACACACCGCTTCAGCTCAGTCCGGTGGGAACAGACACGCCTCAGAACACCACAAGAAAACACGTTCCAGCAGCCCGGAGATCTGAAAAGGAAAGGGGGGGAAATGCGTTGCTGCTGCAGCGGCTCCGAGCAGCCAGCGGCAGGAGAGCCGAGCCAGAAGACATGCTGCTCGGTCTCCACCCCGCCCCTCAGCCCTCCTCCACCCCCACAGGCTCCCTCCGGGCAGAACCCTCACCTGAAGCTGGCCGGGGAGCTGGGTGGCCGGGCGCCGTTCCTCTTCTCTCTGTCCGCCATGCCGCTGCCTTGTCATCCCTCCTCAGCTCCGCTGCTGCGCCGCGCTGCCGCAGGCCGGTGGTCGTTCGGCTCGACACCTGCGAGGTGCGGGCGATGCAGCGATAGGATGGTGCCTTTGGAGACGGTGGGAAAAATGGGCATTTGTTTATTTTTCTTTTATTTATTTATTTTTTGAACTGGCAGTAATTAATATTTCATTGGRAACGCTACAGCTGCATCTACCTGCCTAAATGGCAAAATCTATCGTTTTCATCTGAGCCCCAAAATGTGCTAAAACTGGGATCATCAACTGGTGGGTCATGGGCCACTTACAGTTACATGCCAGTGGCCTTTTTTGGCCAGCAAGCTTGAAACAAAGAAAACAAGTTTTTTTTTTATTTATGTGATGTTTGTAATTCACTCCATCCATCCCTTTCACAAATTCCTTTCTTGAAACAGAGGGGGTCACTGCATCTGTCCAGCTGTGATTCTAAGACTAAAAATCTATGTTAAATTGTAGAAACTTATTGGTATTTCTAGATATTAATTAACAAATTATATAAATTAACAGAAAAAAGACCATATATTTATGTAAAGAATAAATTCCTTCCCTTTCGATAAAATTGAGACACACTATGTTGACCTGTGTCAGTATGTTTTTTAGTTGTAGAAGAAAAAACATTAATAGCACACGTTGAAATAATTAAGCTTAGTTGTGACTGACTTAAACTCATTTATTTCAACTTTAGAAGTTTCAATTAAAGGTAAGCTTTTATTTTTGACTTGCCATATTTTTGCAGAGCCTCTAGTTTCAACGACTCATAATTTGACATACATGTTACCTCACTTTTTTTTCTTTTTTCCTTTCAAGATAAATGTAGTTTTCTGATAGATTTCAGAGGAAGACCATGGATGCCTGTAATTGAGGAGGCTAACACACTAACATACTAGCATGATCGACGCGTTCTGCTTCTTGTTTCAGAAACATAACATGTTTGAAATGGAAACAGATGAGAAAACAGCTTACTGTTTTCTGTTACTGTTGTAAAAATCAATAATATTCATTTTCATTTTTTTCCCTGTCAAAGCTTCAAGAAGCCACTACAAAGGGAACAAAAGATGTTGTCTCCAAGCTGCAGGTTGCAAACCTCTGAACTTGACCAAAGTACAATCAGTCACATTAAAAATGAGTGTATAATTACTGATTTGACACAGAACATTATTCATAGTTTGATGGTCAGATGATAAATAGAGTTGGCAAGGCTAAAGAAAAATGTTGTCTCTGTCTAAATAGATACAGACATATACAAACACACACACACACACACACACACACACACACAC
>NW_013952473.1:1591780-1594476 GCF_001266775.1 Austrofundulus limnaeus
CACACACACACACACACACACACACACACACACACACACACACACACACACACACACACACACATAAAAACAACATCTATAAAGTATACGCTTCATGTGGGATTTCACCGAAGGAGCTGACTGGTGGTAAATGAAAGATGACATGGGGGAAACAAAATTTAACACCATAATAATCCTAACAAATAAAGAACAAGAACACAGACATTTGAACTAACATGAAAACACAAGTAACAGAAACTCAAAATAAAGATCTCAAAAGAGAACACAATAACCTAATTCACAGTTTACCTTTGGTTTGCATTATTTGTTTTTTGTATGTTTGACTTTAAAATATAACACTATTCATTCCTCCATTTTATGTATATTATCCATGGTCAGTTCTTGGAAGCAACAGGTTTAGAAAGTGATCCCAGGCATCCCTTTACACAGCAACACTTCACAGCTCCTCCTGGGGAATCCCACAGTGTTCCAAGGACAGTTCCTGTATTATAATCCCTTCAGCAAGCAGTGAGTCTGCTCAGGGAACTGCATAGCACCAGGTGCTTGAGCACTTAATGATGCTCTTCCRCCACTAGGTGGTGGTAGAGCACTAAAGGGGAGGAACATATTTGCAGATACCACTGCATGTAACAATCATACACAGCAGAACATTGGTTTTACTTATGTACTAATTGCAGAATAATGCCAAGAATAAAAGAAAAAAAGATCTACAGCAGCACCAGGATCTCCTGGATCAAACCAGCAGGAGAAGGCAGGCGGCAGCGGCAGATGAAGAAGGTCAGAGTCATCAGGATCAAACTGTTTGTAAAGAGACATTTTTGTTTTGATCTTTTTTTATATCAACTTTAAACTCATTTGTAGGAAAAATAAATTATGTGTTAGTGTTAAATTTTGACGATGACAGTTAGTTTGGTGAGTCTTGTAATGCACTGACTCTTGTCACCAAGCAGTCTTACCCAAATAAACATCATATTTCACATTGTTTGTCTTTTAGGCAGCTACAGCAGAGAAGAAGCAGCTCTACTCTGCCCTGCTGTGGAAAGTAGAAGGAAMAGCTACAGAAACACATTAAAGTCCAGAGCATGCACAGCTGCAGAGACAGAGCTCTCTGATGATCAACATGAAGGAGAAATGGAAGGAAGATCCTAGAACAAGAAAGCCATTTGAAATATAAAGTTTGTGTTGAATATTAAACTGAGTAAACATATGCATCAGACAACAATTACAATCCTCTCTTGTGGAACCAACTTCCAGTTTCTGTCCATGAGGCTGACAATCTGTCTACTTTTAAGATTAGACTGAAGACTTTCCTTTTTGATAAATCCTATAGCTMGTCTTAGGTTTATTTAGTTATGCTGCTATAGGCTTAGACTTCTGGAGCACAAACTGAGCACATTTACTCGCTCCGCTGTTTCTTAAGTCTCTCTTCTCTACATGTTTGTTTTAATTCCATCATTAACATGTTTTCTTTGTCTGTCTTCCAGAGGAAAATGCACCTGGACCAGTCCTGTGTTTGGCTGTGTCTCTTTCCGGTCGAGGCAGATGGCCGCCTGTCCTGAGCCTGGTTCTGCTGGAGGTTTTTTCCGGTTAAAGGGGAGTTTTTCTTCTCCGCTTCTGCCTGTGTGCTGCTCAGGATGGGAGACTGTGATGAAGCAAAGATTTGGCACAGTCTGCTGGCTTCTTTAGATTTATTGTTTTTTGTGTACAGTGCCCTGAGACAACATTTGTTGTGACTTGGTGCCACATAAATAAACTGAAAAAAAAGAAAAAGAAAAAGCCACCTTTTAGTCCAACATTATGGCACTTGTAATTGTTTTTCTTCTTCCCTTCTTTCTTTTGTATTGATGACTAAACCTGTTTTCCACACCTTATTTTTGTTCCTCTGTACATAAATCACGCTCAGGTGGGAGACCCCCGGACCACTTAGTGCAGTTTCTGAGGTGCTGCAGAGTATTCTKGAGAAGGATCTCTGTCTTCTCAGACTCCTCGTTGTAACTCCAACCACTTGAGTCCTCTGGAGCTGATTTACATTTTCGGGAGAGAGTGATTCTTATAATTTTGATAACTTGCTTACACTTCAGTTTGAGAGTCGGAGTAAACCTAAGAAATGTTCAGCACCTAAATCTAAAATTCCACTCGAAGTTAGATAAACACGGCCCCTGATCAACTCCATGATGAATCACTTTCTGTTGATGCCATTAGACTCTGGTTCTTCCCTAAGTGTATTTGCCAATTTTAATTTGGTAAAAATTGTTAAATTGGTAAATTTACTCAATCTTAAAGTAGGCACTTCAGTGAAACATTAATTTTCTTTTATTTATCATTTAAGGTATTACACAAAGCTAAACAAAATCCTCTTCAACCAAACTAAATCACAACAACAAAAAATCTTTAGTGGACAAAGCTGTCTGTGCTAACTGGATTACATATTGCAGTTCAGCCTCACTGCCAGGACTGATTTTCCCTCAAAGCTCCAGGTCTTGACCTGAATCAACCCTGATGTCTTATTCATACAGTGTCTGACCCCAACAAAGAAGCTTATTCTTAGCCAAGAACTTAAGCAAGCTAAGTTTAAAACAGTAATCCACATGACTAATACCCCTTCCTGAACCTCCAGCGGCCCTGATTCTGATGCTTTTACTGCAATGTGTTAGTGAACTCGAACCTTAAAATTTGTCCTTCACTATATATATATA
>NW_013952473.1:1595300-1598215 GCF_001266775.1 Austrofundulus limnaeus
TAATAAGACCTTACATTCTTGTTCAGGCTGCTCTTTGATAAATGCATGCCATAATATTTTCTCATATTTGTATGACAACATGGGCCCAGTCAACAGCTATTAAGCCACCCGTCTCCTTGTATAACCAAACAATAACAGTAATGGACATAAAGCCAATAAAATCTCATCACAGCTTAACCCTAGGGAATCATAATTTAATAACTTTTAAAGCTTTTGCAATTCATGTTTTCTTAAATAAATGTTTTAATGTATCAAAAAGTTAACTCCTCATCCTATAAGTTTAGTTATACAAAGGCAAAACAGCTACAGAGCAGTGGTTCCTAAAGTTGGGGTCGGGACCCACAGTGGGGTCCTGAAACATCAARGTGGGGTTCTGAAAAGATTTTCTGAATTAATTACACTAAAAATTACAACAAACAACATTTTTTTGCCTTTGTTGTTACAAAAGAGAAAAGTTAGTGTACTTAAAATGGACAAAAATATTGTGACTATGATCTTGTTTATTTGACATGAAAACAATGTTTATCAATCAAACACAGCTGGGGTCACAGGTCTCTGCTGCTGGTATTTTGTGGGTCAAAAGCTGAAAGGTTTGGGAACCACTGCACTAGAGGACCATTAAAACAGAATTGCACAACTCCCCTATGTAGAACCTCATTTGGTCAGACCACTTTTTTCATGCAAAAGGTACAACATTATGGAACTTACTGCCCCTGCAAGTAAAAGTTACACCTGAACTTAAAAAAAATCATCCACAAATAAATCTTGGCTAAAGGAAAACCAAATATGTGATCATTATTTGATACTCAGATAAAATAGCTGAGAGAGTCTGTGTGGGACTGTATGTTGTGCGATAGTAATAAAGCAACAGTTTTTCGTATGTTAGCTAGAGAGGATGGAGAGGTACTGAGGATGTGTATGGATATTTTTATAAATTTAGAGGTTTCAAGGTTATTTATTAATGGCTTTTTTATTGTTTCTGAATTATAAATTGAATGTATTTTAATGTATTGCATCTATTTTATTGCATAGTTTTTATTATATGAATTTGAAAGCTGCATGGTTGATTACATGATTATGTAGGCAGAAATACATATGTGTTTTCAGTGTATATTGATGTGTAAATTGTATGTAGTGCATTAGTAATATAGCAACAGTTTTTCATATGTTAGCTAGAGAGGATGGAGAGGTACGGAGGATGTGTATGGATATTTTTATAAATTTAGAGGTTTCAAGGTTATTTATTAATGGCTTTTTTATTGTTTCTGAATTATAAAGTGTATGCATTTTAATGTATTGCATCAATTTTATTGCATAGTTTTTATTATATGAATTTGAAAGTTGCATGGTTGATTACATGATTATGTAGGCAGAAATACATATGTGTTTTCAGTGTATATTGATGTGTAAATTGTATGTATTTTAATTTTTAAAATGCCCAACCATGGACTGGAGTTGCAAATTAGCAGTAGCTATCTACTCTTTGTGCAACGTATTACAGACGTGATGTGCATGTTGTTTTTGCATTAACCCTGTCAAACAAACTAATAAATAAAATGAAGTAAAAAGTGTCCTTGCTATTTCAGAATGTTATGTTTCTATACATTCAAAAAGCAGATTCAGGAGGGTTTGAAAATAATTTTTGATATTTTATTGTTTTTGAAAAAAAAAAGTGAAAACTGGCTATATTTGGTAAGCCTTGTTTATAATCTTGTGTAATGTAAAAATAAATATTTTAAAGATGTGTGTCTGTTCAAATCCTTTAGCAAATTACTCTGGAAAGCCTACAAGTCTTTGCTCATGATGACTAATAGTTTAACCTTGCTCTTACCTATCCATCAAGTCTCCCAGCCCAGTCCATCCATGCGCATAATAAACAGCTTATACATCACTTTTACTGTAACAAGTCAGTTGATACAGAGTTCCAGTAACAGTCAGGAAGGTAATAAGTGGCTTTCAATCAAGTCTTATGGACAAAATAACCTTTTCAGAAAGAGTCACAGTCAYGTGCAATTCCTAAATTTTGATTGATATTTCAAATTAGTTTGAATTTCATTTAGACAGTGTTCACTGCATCATAAACCTTTTTGTCAAGTTCATGTCATATAACACATGAGCACACATTACTGATTTCACAAGAAAGAAAGAAAAAATAGGAAAGCAGATGGTGGGAGCTCTGGTTCAACAAAAACAACCATTTTCTGCCAGTTTGAAAGTTGCAGTGGAGAGTGGGCAGGCAGGTGAGTCACAGGTGGATTATATATGTTTATATATTACATACAAAGAGACCAAGACCAACCAGAAAATTCAAAGCTGCTGATAAAAGTCAGGACAGAGAGCATGACGTTTGTTCAGTTAGCTTTAGGAGGAAATACACAAGTAAGAAAAACAAACTTTCATAGAAGTACCAACAAGGTTATCAGGGATTCCAGGAACCAACACTAGAGTAATAYTGAGACCACTGTGTTCACCAAAATGACTGATGGTCTGTGCCAGTCTTATAAAGCAGTAACTGATGAGCATGTTGGATGCAGGTGAGACACTGAAGCAAGATGTGGGTCAGCGTCACGAAGCACAAAGCAGAAGTAAGGCCAGCAAACAATTCCATTTTGAAAAGGAGGGGGAAAAAGGAAACATAAAAAATAATATTATTAAATTATTATAAATGAAAATAGACACCTTTTTAGTTGCAGGTTCACTGATTTCTTAGTGTTGGCAACAAAGCTACCTGTGAGTCATGTTGCTTTATTTGGAGGCAACTTTCAGGTGGCAGCACAATGGATCAGTGGTTAGCACTGATGCCTCACAGAAATAAGGTTCTGGGTTTGATCCCTGGCTCAGACCTGGGGTCTTTCTGTGTGGATTTTGCATGTTCTCCTTGTGCTTGTGTGGGTTTTCTCTGGGTACTCCAGTCC
>NW_013952473.1:1598375-1599645 GCF_001266775.1 Austrofundulus limnaeus
GCCACAGCCTTACTGTGTTCAGGAAAGAATTAAATGTGGAGAGTTGAAGCTCAGTGGCTCACCCCGCCGTATGTCCTGTAACTTACAGGTAAACAAGAATAAGTGTGTGTCACCGGAGCGGACACCCACAGACAGCGGGAGGAGGGAAACTTACCGCGGAGCAGTGACTGAAAAAAAAAAAAGACGTAAATGTCCGTGACAGGGTTGTAGCACCAAATTCTGTGCCCTGTGCACTCTCAATGTCAGTGGGCCTCTGTCCATGCCAGTGCATGAAGTGCATAATCAAAAAAAGGGGGTATTTTTAAAAATAAGGAAGCATAAATAGGGTTTTAAGCTACAATCATATCAGATTATATTTATGAGTGGTTCTTTCATTCACCAGCTGAATTGATGCATTTGGCCTACCTGTGTTCAAACACCTAAAACATTTTGCTACATCTGGTTTGTGTACTAATGTTGTGATCCATGACACTTAAGCAAGTTTTGATTTAAAAAGATTAAATCTTGAATTTTAGACAAACGTTTGGTATTCATTTGGTACATGACGTGCTCAGTTTAACTGTCTGCACACGTCATAAACTGAACACCAAATGTTTCTTTTGTGATGCAATAATAGTCAAACCATATTAACTGAGATCATGTTCACCTTTATTAAACCATGTTCTGTAACAGTCCTTTAAACTCACTAAGAATACAGTTTGACATTCAGCCATAGTTTCATATAGAGACACACAGGTGGAGCACTACAGGTGTGTTCATCCTCTCTAACAGGGGCATCAGAAAACTTGTAATGTGTGTAAAGGACACACTGGAGGGGGGTCTGTGGGTCCTCCTCCAGAAAACTTTGAATAAAGTAGAGGTTATTTCCTGATTTCTAATGGATTTTAACATGTTGTTAAAGATACTTGTACTTACACAAATAAAGACCTAGAGACAAAAAAAAAAAGTATTTTTCATTAAACTAGTTGTATCGTCCTGTTTTTAAACTCACTTATGGCTCAGAGAATTAAATTAATGTGATGATTTATCCTAAATAAGCTTAGAGGAGGTTTTTACATTAATTTTGTTTATTATTAATTTATTCTTATTTATAACACAACATATTGTGCTAAAAAATGATGACACACAACAAAGGAGGTCAAAACATTTCTATCTTGTTTAACCAAAACATCAACAATTAAACATATTAAGTCTTTATATAATAGGAGGCAAAATAAAAGAATCAAACAATGAGGACAGGACCAAGTAAAACTATTTTGAAATATTAACA
>NW_013952473.1:1599830-1602137 GCF_001266775.1 Austrofundulus limnaeus
ATTTAAAGATTTATCTAGTTAAAAGGCTTGAATGACCTGGGCGACTGCTTTCACCTGCTCACACCAAGAGCAAACAGGAAACAGAGATAAGAATCAAGTCTGAGAAAGCAGTTTCTTCGCGCTGCTGCCCAGGAATCAGTGTGGAGCAACATCACCCCTCTGCAGGTTCCAGCCCAGATTTGTGTCAGGAGTTCCATCTGGTGTAAAACAATCATCAAATCTTCACTGTTCAATTTTTAAGGTTCTTTTCTGTTCATAGATTAAAAAAAGAAGTGTGTGCATGTATAAAACTCAAGATTTCGTTCCACTGATCTGACATACCGATTTACACTATCTAACTAATCTACAGGACTTACACATTCATTTTTTCTTCACCCATTTATTTATATTTTTAACTTTTCTTTATTATTCTGAATGTCACATATGCTGCATGAACTCCATCTGTTGTGCTATTTATGTTTGTTGTGTTTTTTTTTAATTATGAATGTTTTTGCTCATGCAGTTTTACTTTGAGTGTCACTCATCTTCTGCTTTTTTACTGTGAATGTTGTTGTTGTCCATCGTGTTTTTATTGTCTTGTGTTTTGTTTGTGTCATTGTGAGTGTTGTCCCTGTGCATCGGGTTGCACTGAGTTGTTGCAGCTACATTTTATGCCCCTTAGAGACAAATGAAGTGATTTGAATCGAATTTAATTGCAAAAATCTCTCATAATTTTGCACGTCAAGACGTAAAAGTTCTTCACTTCTTGTTGACATTCACAGAAAACACTTTCCTTGTGTTAGACAAAACCATTAAAGCAACAGAGAAGTGTGTGCTTTGTAAAATGGTTTATTTTTATGTGTTTTAAATTAGGAAATGTTTTTAAATATAGGCAAACAATAGGTTTTTTTTTCCTTTAACACAGAAGTAATAGCTTGTAATGTCAAGCTTGTCAATCTTTTACTTTCTCAATTTGGCCAGAAGATAATCTCACAACAATCCGATCCTATATAATAAAAACAAGAAGGTTATTCAGTCAACACTTGCTTTACTTCCACTTTCACTTTAATGTGTTTCTGGCCTTCAACCATGTTTGGAACCATCTAAATCAGGGGTGTCAAACTCCAATCCTCGAGGGCCGCTATCCTGCATGTTTTAGAGGTTTTCTTGCTCCAACACACCAGATTTTGATCGCTGGGTAATTAACAGGCTTCTGCCCAATTTGAAGAGTTAATTCAATCACTGAATCAGGTGTGTTGGAGCTGGAAAACCTCTAAAACATGCAGGATAGCGGCCCTCGAGGACWGGAGTTTGACACCCCTGATCTAAATAGTGAATAAAGTTATGGTTTTTTTTTTGTCTGTTTCTGTTGAAAAAGGAATGTTGAGGGAGTAAGAGGCATGGTTTGGGGCTAAGAGCTATACAAAATTCTGAATCATTTATACTGTTTGATCCCAGCAGCAGTGCCGAGCTCAGGCTAGAAAACACCCAAAGGTGCGTGGAAGAGGCTACAGAGAGTCCAGTCAAACTGATAGGCACTTTGACAGAAAGACTAGCAAGCTCTGAAAAACACTGGAACACAATGATCTGCTTGAAGAATATAAATATTTCCAAGTTAAATGAATCTCATCCTCTGAAGGCTCCTGCACAGTTTGAATGAAGTCTTGATCCGTTTTAATTATTAATGACTGTATTTTTTTTTCTAGTAGGAAAAATCTCCAAATCAGAACCATGGTAGAATTGCTTAATAACTTTGGTGTACCAATTTAAACTTATATTATATAATGATAATGATATTACTTTTGGACATTGGCCAATAAATCAAAAAGTTGAGTTGTATTTAAATATATGTATTATTTATTCATTTATTTATCATCTATGGGAAACTATAGATGTTTCCTGTTTAAAAAAAAACAATACCTGAAGTTATATTAAAGTATGAACTGGATTCTGACAAAAGGTAAGAACTTTTAAATAAATACTGTTTCTGTTTCCTAACAAGACAAAAATATATTGTTCCTTTTATTTTACATTTGGTACAGAGAAATAAAACATAAATGACTTTTTATATATACTGCTATACGTTTTTATATATACACTATATTGCTTCACTAGATGATTTTAGTTGGTATCAAAATCATTCAGGCATTAAAAATTACATGTTGGGTCTGAGAATATTTAGATGACCAACAAGTCCCATTCTTCAGTAGGTAAATAATTTTTTTTGTCTTTTTTTTTACAAAATTAAGAAATTTATTATTATTTTAATTAGAATGTAATGTATTTAAAATGCACTGATTTGGACAATGTGGTTGAACAGCATATAAT
>NW_013952473.1:1602686-1609014 GCF_001266775.1 Austrofundulus limnaeus
TGTGTGTGTGTGTGTGTGTGTGTGTGTGTGTGTGTGTGTGTGTGTGTGTGTTTGTGTGTCAATGGAAAATCCCTGTAAAGATAGAAAGACATGATTACACGTGTGCATATGAGAGACAGACAGACTGGTGGATGGATGGATGGATGGATGGATGGATGGATGGATGGATGGATGGATGGATGGATGGAAAGACAGACATGATTATAAGCCTGGGCCATGACCACTGAGCTACCACAGCCAACTTGTGATCAACAAAGTATACACACGGTATGCAGTCTAGCTGGTTTAGAAAAGGGGACAAGATGACATGAACGCATCACCCCGATTTTGTATTCTCCTCAGCGGCAGCCTGTTTCTTTTAGAATTGTTTTTAATGTTTTGTTTGTAAATGTCTAAATGGTCAGGCACCTCTTTATCTTACTGTGCTTTTACAACAACACATTTCAAGTAGATTTCTAAGATCTTTAGGTCAGAATATTTTAGTTGTTCCCAGGTCTCGACTTGTGACCAGAGGAGACAGAGCTTTTTCAGTCGCAGGTCCTTGGCTCTGGAACAATCTCCCATTGTCTGTGGTCTGCTGGATCTGTATGATTTTAAGTCTCATTTGAAAACTCATCTTTTTAAATAGGCGTATAATTCCAGAGAGCACGTCATTAAGCCAGACTTTGTTTTTTGACTTCATTGCTTATTCCTGTTAACCTTGTATTTTGGTTATTGTTTGTATTATTATTACTACTATTTAATTTCCTTTTAGTTTTGATGTACGTACTTGTACAGAACTGTGGTTTTTAAAGCGCTTAATAAATAAACGAAGATGATGATGATGATGTTGATGATGATGATGATGATGATGAATACTCTCCTGAGTGTTAGAAATATGTTCATTTTTAAAGCTCAAATTATGTAAATGAAACTGATCCAGTTCTCAGATTTGCAAATTTATTTGCAGATATATAAAGTTTATCACATCACAGCGCTGTAGACCATTTCACCCAGAACCTCCCTCTGGCTTGGAGTCTCAGCGGAATGGCTTGGTGGTTACGTGCCCTTACAATAATCATAGAAAACTTGGTCACACCTCCTAAAGATGGTTCCTTCTATGTCAACATTGAAATGATAATTTCTTGAGGCCTGTGTTAAACTAAATAAAGACATTGATTTTATAACTGTTTGATTTGATTTGATTTGATTTATTGATTCAACAGGAAAAGATTAATAAAAATCAAGCCTGACTCAGCATAATTGCTGTTTTACAGCAGGTTCCTGTTCTGCAGCACATAAAACACTCAGAAATACAGCATAATAATCACATCATTATACACCATAGACACAAAGACAAACAAGCATACCAAATTTCAGGAAGGCAGCATTTGCAAAATAGGACGTCTAAATATGAGCATAACAAAAAGTGTCCAGCAGATGGCAGACAAGATTCTTCTTAAAGGGCTGTAGTTTTGAAATGGACTTTATGTTTTGAGGAATGTCATTCCATGCTTTAGTATAAACATAGAAGGAAGACCTCTGGCCGTAAAAGTTTTTAAAAGTTGGTAATATCAGTTGTCCTTTTGTAACAGATCTAGTTGAATGACCACTTCCAGAATTTGATTTGGGCAACAATGCACAGAGAGTTCCATAATTGGCACCTTGGAAGATCTGAAAATATAAATTAATACTACTGTACAAGTTTAAGTAAATAATTATAAAAAGTAAAAAAATATATATATATAAATGTGTATCCAAAATCCTGTCCCACATGACTAATGAGTTTTGTTTTAGTATATTTTCTTTCTAATTGTATGTTATTGTTGATTTTTCAGCAGTATTAATAATATTGCCGATTGGTTTATTAACAATTTTCTTTTCCTTTTACCAGTAAAACGATCAGCTTTGTCATTAGTAAAGTGCATGTCACCCTAACATAATAAACTGACTCTCTTTATTAGACATTGAGATAATTCATTCTCTTCTCTGATCATTCCTTCATCACCTCCTTATATTTAAAGACCTGACCTTTTACTTTGGCCACTTACCAGACTGTCCTTGTACTCCACTGGAATTCCTTCCCATTAATTCTTGGTTGTATGTTGCCTGAAATCAACCCTCTTCACCACCTGATTTACCCTCCTGCTCTCACCGTGGCTAAAAAACCAAACTAATTCAGTCTCTCCTCCAGTTTAATGACTATGACATTGGCTTGATTTTAGTTGTTGTAATTAATCAACAATATTCTTTAATCTTCTATAAAGTCAAAGCTCTTTGAAGTATTTTGCTGTTTTATGGTGTTCAGTACCATTCAGGTGTAATCCACTCTGCTTTGAGGACAGTAATGAAAGTCAGACAGGCTTGTCTCTAAGTACTTGATGCTACATTAAGCCAACATATAAACTGAGACCCTGAACTGTCTGAGGAGATGGGTGTGTCCTGATGTCATAGAGACACATGGAAAGTCAAATCTCCTAGAAAATAAATATTATAATGTCTGCCTAACCCATGAATAGCTTTATTTTGGGACTGTGACAGTTCAGTTCTCCCGCTGAACACAATCAAGTTTTCTGAGCACAGTGTTTTTCAATGACACACAACCGCATTGCACAATGGGCGGTAGAAAGTAGGTGCTCAACTTCTCTTTTGAATTTGTTCCCAAGGTTCATTTTGTGATACTTTTCAAAGATACCTTTCTAACCATTTAAATAGTTGTCTATAAATATGCATATAATGCATGAAAATCGTAACGGAGAAAAACAAACAAACAAACAAACAAAACAGAAAAAGCACAACTYAGAGTCTTTTAATCAAACCTTTGCATTCCCCCAAACACAGAATTAAGGTTTTTTTTTTTTTTTTCCATATTAAAACTTGCAGTTTGCAGAAAACAGTACAGAAATAACCAATTTCTTCTTGTAATGTATTTACTGGGTGCTCTGTTTGAATTTGAAGCTAAAAAATGTCTAACAACAAACAGGACACAATACTCACTTTTTGTGCACAAGAGAGACATTGGAGCTGTATGCTGGCAGCCCTTACCCTGCCACCTTAAAGTACCAAGGTCTAAAATCCAGTTGGGATTTTTCTTGGTGGAATTTGCGAGTTGTCCTTGTATTGTATCACATCCAGCCCCCTTTTAGCTCCAAAACATGCATATTACAAGGGCCAATATTATGTGTTTCGCAGGCTTATATTTAAGTTCTATACCATAATAAAGTATGTAGGACACCTTTAGCTGTTATCAAAATGCTGTTGTTTATGTTTAAATAGAAAATAAACTCTTCCTCTCATCATTTTCATTTCTAAACACCTTGAAATTGGCCTCTGTCTATTTAAGAACCGCCTTCCGCTTTTGTCCCACCCATTTCAACACGAGGGGGTTGGGGGGGGGGGGGTGCCCTGTGATATGGAAGCTCAGTGTAGTTTACCTGGCATCTGAAAATACATTTTCTCAAAGGTATTTTGAATTGGAAAAGGGCTGTGCTCAGAAGTAGCATTGGGAGCTCAGTAGACAGTTTCAGTTTTACCAGTTGTTTGCTTTGTTGCTGCTGAAAGCCTGCAGGAGTCACAGGCAGGGTGGGGGTGGGGTGTGTGTGCTCTGTGTGCTCTGTGATGAGGAAGCTCGGCTTGGAGACACAGCCCAGAGGCGGAGCTGGTCCCAAAAGGTGGTTCTAGTCCCAACCTGTCACTTTTGCTCCTCTGCCTGCTGCCTCAGGACAGCACAGGTTTTCTCAAACATGCATGAATGAGTCAAAGTAATACTTTGGGCATGTTTTTGATGAGAGGATAACATTATAACATAATATAAAACTCAAAAAAGATGATTTTACTTGATATTGCCCCTTTGAGTGATATCTGGTACAAATTTGTGATTAATATTTTTAAATAGTGTAATTGCTTGAAACATCAGCAGGTTATAAACCCTAACAAAGTGGTATAGTGAACAAAAACTCACTAATACTGAAATATCACACGTAGAATTGCCTGAAAGGCCTGCCATCACATAGAGTTTTTAACAGTATTCAAAACAACAATTTCCATTGACATGCCTCTGTATGTCCACCCTGTTTTCTCTCAGAAGACGGGTATTCTGATTCATTGCAGCACTCCAAGGAAGCACACATAACTAAAGTTGATAAATGTATCCACCAGGGGGCAACTTATCATGAATGGAAAGTTCTGCTGCACAGCATGTTCATAGGAAAGTAATGAGAGAAGGAACGGGCTCTGGGTATGCAGACAATATGGTCCTATTTTAAAGTAATAAAGAACGTAATAAAATACATAAATTAGAACATCTCTTCATTTTGGAAGCTGACTTCTGCTGGTCATTAAAGGTACTCAATGCAAGTGATAAAGTAACTCATAAAGAAAGAAACAAATGACCCTTTTTATTGTACTGGTGGTTCACATGTCTTTAAATTATAAACTGTCTTGTACATTTATTTACCTACAGAAATGGGTGAAGTGACTGAAAATAGGTCAACAATGGTGACATCCATGCAAGATCCATTTGAGAAGAAGAATCCCATCATTTTTGATGTACTGGTATGTATTTGCATTTAGATTTGTGGAGTAACATAGATAAATATGGGGTTGTGTAATATTTACTTTTTAGATGAAACATTGTATGCCTCCAGTGTTATATTTTAGGCAGAATATAACACAGTTATACATGGCTTCTCTATAGAAAACAGAAAAGCAAATGCAGCAATAAGTGTTATGGGTATAATTATGTGATGTCATTAAGTTGCAAATAATTTGTGTGTATTCTCTGAAAGGCACTTCTTTGGTGTTTGACAAGTAAACAAGTTAAAAATACACAATCACATAATGTGTATTGTAGGTCATGGTCCCTATGTTGGTAGTGTAAGAAATCATTTGGTTGTGATCAACTACACTTTCAGAACTTAAGGTTCTGAGGAAATTATTTACCACAGGATCTTCTATTTCCAGAACATCTTCTTTATTCAAAATTGAATGAAACACAAAAAGCGAACATACTCAGTGAATTTGATTTGATCTAATAATAAACAAGATTATTCATTTACAGAATCAAATAAATCACTAATGCACAGCTTATTGTGGACAATCAAATTTCCTACAAAGAGTTGGAACATCAAACTTTTAGTTATAGATAAACCATTTGTTTGCAGCACTTTTTCTTAAGGTTTGGCAGGCCAGGTTTAAGAGAAATAAAGGAGGAAAAAGAGGATTAGTTTTTAACTTGATCCTTAAAAAAAAGTGGATTTTTAACCAGAAAGGCAGATGTCTCTCAACAAATCCAGCCGGAGATCAGGCACGCTCAGTAACGGGCAGCCATTACCTTGACCGAGGGCAGAGTCCATCTACCATGGTTCAAGTCAGAGGAAAGATTACTCGTCCAGTTGGTGAAGAACTTTTCAGAACCTCATCCAGTTGGACCTTCCAGGCTCGTTAACTTTTCAGCGTCTCAAGCTCTGCTTTCAGTCGAAGATCAGACGAGGCTTTTCTGTATCCATCTCAAAAACAAAATACTTCCGCCACCGAAGTTTCAAAATAAGTTCCTCTGGGTGGGTTTGATAAGCTCAAGACAATGTACGAGACCGAGTGTTGGTTTTGTCCAGGCTGAGAGGTTTTCCCTTTTGCGTGTAGGCCAAAACCTCACAGCCAAGTCCTGGATCTCCTCTCCAGAGAGCTACAGCTGCTTCCTCGTTGAAGCTCAAGAGCATTCTCTCCACGACTGACTGTTATTAGTTTAAAAGAGGAAGGTTAGTGAAGAACTGCCAGGTGTTGTTTGTCTTCAACAAAAATTGTTGACGTCTGCACAGTCTGTACATCTCATTCTCTGAGGAGACACTTTAAAGGACATAAAGAACGATTCACTGAAAAAATTAAAATTAATTATGAGGCTGAATCAAACTCGTGGCTGAACAAAGGTTTTAGTCCTCTCCACAGAGGCTCTTTTTAGTATTTTTTAAAAAAAATAATACAACACAGATTCTTACAGCTTAAGCCATTAAACTAGTTTTAACTTGTATGGTCTGTGATAGAAAGGGTATTTGTTGTATATTTTGAGTGAAGTTTGGACAGGTAATTTGAAGAAGATGAAACTTGGAATAGCTTTAGGAGATTTCCAAAAAAAAAGGTACCAAAACTTTTGATTTCTTTGAACATCAAAAATCTAGGAGATCTAAAAACACCAATAAAGGAAAAAAAAAGAAAGAAAATAAAATAACTCTGACCTTTTCATGAAATCTGCAGCCAAAAAGCTATTACCAGCATCCTGACTGTGAGTGAGCTAATCTGATCTTATTGAAGTGGAGGGAAAAAGAGTTCTGCCACGTTTGTTACAACTGTACTT
>NW_013952473.1:1609035-1610690 GCF_001266775.1 Austrofundulus limnaeus
TAAATTATTTATGTGAGCTGGCTGAACTATGATTAAAGGACCAGTTACAGCAGTCTCCTCTGTAATGTTATGATAAAAAAACATGCTGTTAGTTAATTAACAACTTTAAATTAACACTAGGTATGAGTGTGAACGATTCTGTGTGGCTCTGGTCTGTGGTCTGTCCTGGGTGTGCCCTGCCTTTTCACACAAATACTGCTGGAGATGCATAGTGGCTCTATATTTAAAGTATTGTCAACTTTACAGAGGGTGGCAGGAGAGGGGGTTAAATAATCTGTAATTTTATTCACCACTGTATTTCTCATTACAGATTCAAATAATGTATCGGAGCAAAGGCACTAATGAGCAATGCAAATCATCAGGGAGTCTCTCCATAGTTTGCCCATCTATCTACATAAAAACTGTGTGTATATATGTGTGTGTGCAGACACTTTTTGCTATCTCGGAGACTATTTTCCAGGTCCCCATGGGTACGGATGCTGATTTTGGGTCAGGGGTTAGGTTTAGGACCAAGATGTGAATTGAGTTTACATTAGGTTTAGGGTCAGGTATGTACTGGGGTAGTTGGGTTTAAAGTAAAGGGTTAGGGACAGGCTATAGAAATTACTGGAAAATGAGTAGAAATCAATGCAAAGTCCCAACAAGAACATAAAAACCAATAAGTGTGTGTATTTATGTTTGAGTCAAGCTCAAAGGAGCCCAAAGTGGGGCCCGCGGGCCAAATTTGGCCTGCCAAGCCATTTGATTTGGCCCACCAACAGTTGCCAAAGTTACAAGGTTGTAACCTGTTATCCTATGTAGAAACACAGTAATCCCATTGGTCAAATGACTACATAAAAGGGCTGTAGTGAAGGTAGTTTTCATTCCTGGTGCTGACTTTTATCTTTGATTTATTAGGATTAAATATGAAACATGAAATGACAAGAAATATTTAGAGCAGATTTAACCTCACATGTAGATTTGCACACTTTATAAGGCCACAAAACTCATATTTTATCAATTTATAAAATGTCCCATGAGCCTTTGCTGCTTGAGCGTATGGCAGACTTTCTCCAAGTGCACAGAATAAAACAAAAGTAGGCCACTGCATAGCTTAATCGTTAAAAATAAAGGACTTTAATTTAAAAAGTATTTGTATTTCATATACTATATTACTGCATTTGGCCTGCAGCCCCCGATAGATTTTCATTTTGGCCCCCTCGGAGAAAATGTTTGGGCACCCCTGGTCAAGCTGGATGTGATATTAATTTTAAGTCTAAATTAAGACAGATGAAGCTAAGGGGCAAATTGATTGACATGACCACTGGTAACGTTACATACATGATTGTATGTTACCAAGAGATTTAAAAAGTTTTAAATCTTGGATAAAATAGAGGATAAAAACCCAAAATGCAGAATCAGGCTCTGGAAGAATCAATCAACTAGTTTAAGTCATTTTAATGTTTCACTCTTCACTACTATTTTATGAAGAGTATGAGAGAACAGAACATAAATTCGGGCTTGGGAAGAGTTCAGAGAGGCCATGGAAAAAGACTTCTGTACGGCTTCGAGGCGATTCTGGTCCACCATCCGGTGTCTCGGGGGTGGGGGTTGGGGGGTTGATAATATATTAACTATACACACACACACACACACACACACACACACACACACAC
>NW_013952473.1:1610730-1614162 GCF_001266775.1 Austrofundulus limnaeus
CATATATATATATATATATATATATTCAATTTAAAAATACTTTATTGATCCCAGAGGAAAATTAGGTAATAGTTTTAAGGAACACTGTAGAGAAATGGATCTGGAAGTTTACAGATTCATAAATATCTATATACTAAAAGTGAAATGTTTGTAATTTACCCAGCAGTCACTGATTGTAGTAAGTAGCAAAATGTATTCTCTGAAGTTCAAAGAACTGTTATCTCAGAAGTGGCAGCATTTCAGTAAATTAAAGAGCCGAACAGTGTGCACAGTTTAAATTTTTGTTTTAATATTGTATTATGCTAATGGCTTTTTTAACCTGGACTATTTTGACACATTCTGCACAGTAAACACATATTAAAGCCAAATCAAACCATGCTGCAGGGGAAGAGTCACAGCTCAGGTCTGGCTGTCTCCTCCGCAAACACAGTGGTAAAAACATTTAACGTTAGCTGCTGTGTCTAAAACAAAGGGTGCCATTAAAATCCTATAAAATCTAGTTTTTCACGATTACTTGAAAGCTTCTACATCTGTAACAAAGAATGAGTTCCAGCATGAAGCTCTTTGACATGTTTCAGACTTAAAACACATTTAACTCCTTCATTTCAAGTTTTATTAAGAAGTTGATCATTGTTCCCATGTGTATCTTTACCATCCAAATCAGACAAAACATATATTTATTACTTCTTTGAAAATGCAAGGACACACATCCCTTGGATCTGTATTTCTTAGAAGGCAGAGTTGACACTGAGACAGGTTTCGTTCTGCTGTGGTGAACAGCAGGTTTCTGGTACTGAGGCTTACAGAAAACCTGTGACATTCTCATTTAGAACCAGAGGATAAACAGAGACTGTGATTTTATGTTTGTATATGATTTTGATTTAAACATTGATTGTTTTTTTACAGTGACAGCAGAGACAGTCAGATTTCTGTAGCGATAACAAAAGATAAAACCCACCAACACTACTGCACCATTACAGAATCTTTTTTTTTTCTTTCTTGACACAAGAAAAGTGAAGACAGGTGGAAAAGACTGCTGAGTAATAAGGCAGTAAAGAAAAGGCGTTTGGTATTATTAAACAATGTAAATCACTAAACTCTATTCAAAACAATGAATAGACTTCACACATACAGTACAACTAATGTGCAAGTACTGAAGAAGTCTTCCTCCAATAATTTGAAATCCAGCAGGTTATTGTTGTTATTTACTTCATCATCGAGGCACAAAGATTGTCAGCTGAAGATAATTATTTATTTGCAGGGTCACATATGGCTTGATGTGTGATCTTACAGACATCCTGAATCAGGTCAACTCCAAAAACCAGTCAATTGAAGATGTACAGCCGATAACATTTACCTGAGAGTTCCACTGAAATCTGCACATTGATGGAAGTAAGAACCTCTGCCTTGCGTATCTTGTCGTCAGCTTACTGTTTTCAAATAGGCTTTAAAATTCTATTATTAACTTTTAAAGTTTTAAATGGTCTTGATCTGTCATTTTTAATTCATATTCTTAACGTCTACACACCAATAAGAGCACTCTGGTCAACCAGCATGTTTCTCCCAAAGGTCCCAAAATAACTTTGTCTTTTTTTGTCACTTTTACAAAGGATTGCATCCACTCTGTAGCATTACTCCTTCCTTGAGATTGAACACCTACTCTGTGGTTTTCTCTGGCATCTGGATGTGTGACACAAAAAGAAGAAAAAAATAATAATTTTAGTATTGAAATTAATATATAGAACTGAAAGTGAACGTACAGATTTTTTAATGCAACCAAGTACAATTTCAAAGCTAATTTATTCAGATTCAAACCTTTTTCAAACTAGTGCAGTTAAATTCAAATTTTGCAAATACAGATTTAGTCTGAGCGACTCAAATTCGGTATCTGATAGCACAAGTTTCTTCAAACACTGGTTTTCAAGGAAGTTCTCTTGAAGCATGGCTAGGTAATCATAGTAACAAAGGCAAGCTAGTTTTGAGCAAAGAGTTTCAGGTTATTATCAGTAAGAAGTTCCAGGTCACATTATGAGTTTCTGTGTTGTTTTTCTCTAACTTGTTGGTTTTCTTACAATTTTCAGTTCGCTCTCCAAGCTGGTTTTCCTCCCTTGTGTGTTTCAGCTCCACCTGTGTGCTGGTTCCTCTCCTCAGGTGTTCCTCACTCCCTTGAGTAGACCTCACCATGTATGTTTGTGTTCTGGTCTCAACACTTTGTCGATGTGTTAATGTTGTCCTGGTTTTCTGCATCGTCTTGCTGTTGTTCCCTGTGAGTGTTTTGGCAGGACTTGTGAGTGCTGAAATTTTTTTGTTGAATAAAAATATTTTGTTATTTTTCTGGGATCTGCATTTTGAGACATTTACAGAGTCTAATTGTGGCACTACACTTATTCCACAGATTTTGTACTTAATAAAATAGAAAAACTGAAAATCAGACAGTAACAATTGTTTTTAAGTTGTCGTATTTGTTCAGCACTGCAGGATTACTAAAAATAATAACTCAAGCACATATTTAAGTAGTCCATTTTCCCAAGTATTTTTATTTACCATGTACATTTTAATATAAGTATTAATAAGTACATCTAATCACTGAAGTACATAAAAAGTAAACTGACACTCTCCCATTTTTTAGTTTAAAATTAATATACTTAAAAGACACTTGCATATACTACTTTTTGGTAAGGGTTGTCAAATAATAAAAATTAAATAAACTATGTTCCACTATCATAATAAGTCAGTGAGTGCTCCACATTTAAGTGTTAAATAAATGATTAGTTAATGGCATTTTGACTGTCAAATTTATTCACCAACAATATTTGTTCAAACCCTTTTTATAATTCTAATGAATCTAAAAAAATACATAGCCATTTTAATTTACATCTGAATAAAATTCAAAATGGTTTTGAATTCAGTCTGCATTTTTTTAGAACATTCATTATGATGATTCAGACAAACATAAAAATAAAAGGTTTCTTAATAAAGTTTAACTATAATGCTGAGTTTAGTTAAGTACAATATCTCAACAGAAAAAAAAATCCTATTATCAATCACTGTGGTTTCACAGGTAAACTTCAAGCAATGATTTGCATCAAACTAAAAGAACATTGAAATAACATTTTCTGTGGTTTTCTTTTTATACGTTCATAAAATTATGAATAAAAAGATTGTTCTGTTTATTATCTGATTAAGAAGAAAATGTCTCTTTAATGTTTAAGAAAGCTTGTTATGGCTTTAACTTATACAGAGTTCTGTCTCTGTAAAGGGGCCGGTCAGAGGCCTTAGGTCAAGGACAGTTTTGCATGTTTATTTCACCCCAGGGTGACCACCACAATATTGATAAAACAAAATAAAAAATGTATGTATGTGTGCATTTATTTATTTTGTCAGAGTAAAAGTTCATAGCAAAGTACATCATGCTTGATGTCTACTAAACAG
>NW_013952473.1:1616798-1626969 GCF_001266775.1 Austrofundulus limnaeus
GTGTGTGTGTGTGTGTGTGTGTGTGTGTGTGTGTGTGTGTGTGTGTGTGTGTGTTTTGTCCTGGATGCCTCGACAGAGAGGCGTGCACTGAAGAGGTGGTGGGTAGTTTGTGTTGGGGTCACAGGTGATATTGGGGGCCCTGCTCCTACAGCAGGGCTGGTACAGGTCCACACAGACAAGCTGCTGAGTCTTAACAATGTCTGGACTGTCCTAATGACTCTTTCTCTATAAACGTTCCTTCATGCTGGGTTTGACAAAGCACACTCAAATTTAAGTCCTTCTGATGTCCCCTATGATAACGTCTGAATTCTTGTTCAGAAAGGGATCTGTAGTTAGACCATTGCTTCTTATCTTATATTTGTTTTATCTTGGATTTTTATTGGACAAACCATTTTGTTAAAACTCTACAACACATAGGGGCTTTGGTAGTATATTTAATTTGACAAACAAGAACAAACTTGCCAGGATTATGGCCAACACTAAACTTTAGTAGTTTCTGGTATTAGTCTTTGTGCCGATAAGATTAGGTTTTCTTGTGCTTCTATTGATTTGTGACCATCCCTTTCATGTCCCTCTCTTATGTCTTCCTGGGTTTAAGAGCTTTCCTTGCTTTGTCACTTAATCCAGATGCAATGAAGTAACCTTACATTGACTTTAGATTATTCTCTCTTCTTTCTGATTCATCTGCATCCACAAGCTTTTTCTTCATTTTGTTCTTCTCCACTTCTTAGATAAAATCACTGTATTTTTTGGGGGAATTGGGATCTTGAACTTGAATTGTGAAACTTTCTTTTTATTATTGCTTTTTTATCCCTCACAGATAATTAACATTATATCTACGTGAGCAAAGTTTCTGCATTAAAGCAAGGAAAATAATAATAAAATAATAATATCAGGACACGCCAAGGCTACATTTTATATGTTTGGTGCCATGTTGGGAAAATGAGCTAATTAGGAAGACCAATATTTCTGTTATCAACTCATGCTTAAGAAGCTGCTTTAATTTGGACAAATTTCCTTTATTTTCCTCGTCATAGATGATCTAGCCTGGTGTGTTTGAAATTAAATCAAGGCATGTACGTATGTAATTATTGTTGTACAATCCACCGTGTAAAACGGGGAGCATGACTGGACCTCCTCTTCAAGTCCTCTCTCTCCTCCTCATTCATTGCGGCTCACCCCCTTTTTTCCAATTATTTTTTTTCCTCACTCTGTTCCTAGTCTGCCACCCGCCCCTCCCTCGCAGCCGACACTTTCTTCCCTGCTGTCAGTGTGTGACAGATCGATGCTGTATCCTCTCGGCTTCCCCTTGCAACTGTATTCTCCTGGTAATTGAGCTCAGCTGGTCTCCCAGGGGGATTCTGATTTTTCACAGGCGCTTCCAGGAGCTCACTCCTCCTCCGTCATCTACATCATCACTTGCTCCCTCCATCCAGCTCTCTCTTTCTTTTTTTTTTACCTCCTCAACTTGCTGCTTCCACCTGTTAAAACCCTAAAAACCAATACCCTGGTGCTGTAATTGGTTTTGATTTCCACCTGAAATGTCAACCTTCTCACCTTGTAGAGCCTGCTCAGTGTGTTCATGCCATGTTTGCAAAACATGTCATGCKTTACCAATCCAAGCTTTCAGATTTCGATGCCACCATCTGATTATTTCCTGACAGCATTTCAGTACAGGAGCATTATAAAGAGAAGTTCATCACACTGCCAGTTTATTCATTCAAATGAAATATGATTGCCAAGATTTGTTTTGTGTGTAAAATAATATACAGCAAAGGTTTAAGGTTTAACTTTTGTAGTTCAAGGTGTCTCAATGTCCCTGAACAAATCACCTTTTGACATGGAACTTGGCTGTCATCGTGTCAGGGCTCCGTGTGAGTCTTTTATCATATTCTTGGCAAAAAGGAAGTTCAGAACAAATCACAATTCAAAGGGAGCCAGTTTCACCTTGTCAGTGTGACATAAGCATGAAGATGGACTGCATTGGAGTGAGTCCAAATACACAGGCTCTGTGTGAAGAGCTGAAAGGAAGCCACTGAATGYAACAAATATGCAGAATTGCTCCAGAAACTTGACAAACCCCAGTTTAAGACGTATTTGTTTTGTTCAGACTGAGTCCTCCCAAATACGTTTCTGTCAAGATGTTAATGAGATCAGCGGAAGAATAATGTTTTCTACCTTAATTTGGAAGTGCTGAAAAATAGCCATTCGTCCTACTAATGTGTGTGGCAACGTGAGGTATAATAAATGGTTTTGAACCTTAGGTTCTTTCTCTGCAATTCTAGCTAAATTATTCTACATGCAATGTCTTTTTAGAGGCTTTGATATATAAATGTGCCCTAATTGTATCATGCTACATTTTACAATACTGTGTGACTCATTTAAAAATAAACTAAGATATATGATTATAAAATCATCATTTTTAAAACCATCACAAAAATTGTTTTCCTGACACTTGTTTAAATTTAGAGCAGCAGGAGAATATTGTGTAGTGAAGTGAGCTCTGGTTTTCTTTTGTATCCATGAGCAAGGAGAAAAATAAATAAATAAATAAACTTTTGTCACCTAATACCTTAGAGTCCCACTGCCTTGGGAYCGTTGGAGACTAGCCTGTGACACAAACTTTACTATGTTTAAGAAAAGACTGTTATTACTTTTTTTTGGTGTGGAGTCAGGGTCAGTATGGTTTCCAGGAGGACAGAGAGGAGCCGCATACAGGATATCGGTAGGAGGCTAGGCAGGCGAGCATGGATTTTCAGTAAAGCTGGGTTCACACCGAACACGTTTTGAGCAGCAGGAGCATCAGGTTTACATGMAAAATCTATGGTGGACGCGTGTCTAGGGGCCATGCGGCTTGTTTAGCGCATCTTGAAGCGGTCGGTGCGATTTGACATGCGTGTGGCACATCCAAAGCAGCCTAAGCTGGAGYTGAAAAGTCTGAACTTTTGCTGATYGACCAATCAGAGACTCTGCYCTGTGATGTAGCGGTGCATTKTTCCACGGTTTCCTGAATGTTGCCCACTAAGCTGAATCAGTAGCCTGGSCCTTGCCTTCCTACGCAGTTCYGYTCAATTCTAGTTTCCCRTCACTGCTCCRTCTGGGACTTCTCCCAYTGAGATGGATTTCGCTGGCAGRTTTTTAGCCGGGCCAATCACAGAACAGAACATCAATTTTCTGTGAAGTGTCTGCTTGTAGTTTATTTAACCTGGGCCAATCAGCAAACAGAAAGTGAAGCTTTGAATGACGTCGATTTTCTGCGCAGTGCCTGCTAGTTAGTTTAGCATACGGCAGTGGAGGAAGTGAATGAAGCCAGTCCGTGTTGATAAGGCTTCCAAATTAAAATAAATTTGTCTGACAAAGCAGCAGCTCTCATTTACAGCCGTCTCATTCAGCTCGGTATATTTCTCCTCTCAGTAGGGTTGTTTACAGCACACGAGATTTCCGTTAGCTTCTTAGCTTAGCCTCTGTCACAGCGACAACACACACACGCTTCAGCAGAGGCCACGCCTCCTACAAGAAACGCTTCTCTATGCAGCAAGTCGAGACCCTTGTACGAAGCAAAGTGAAGGACTGGGTCAGGTTTGAACCAGGCTAATGAATCAGAGATCTTTAGCTGAAATTGACCATCTGTGTTCTAACAGGAGATATCGGCGCTGATGCAGGCCAGTGGCTTGTCAAACTGACCATATTGTTAAAACTGGGCTCGGGACAAAAATAGTTCTGGAAGCGAGCCTCGTCAACTCGTGACTCCAGGAGTGATAAAACTCACCAAACTCAGACCGCCTCTGAATTATCTGGTGAATTAATTATGATTTAAATATCTGGTGAGCACAATGTTCACTTGCTGTCAGTAATAAAAGCAAAGCCACGTTCTTTGTCATATCCACCATTAAACAGAGACCAACAGAGGAAAACAACAGAGGCTCTTCCCAATGCATGCGTCTACGTTCACACCGAACACATCTGACCTGAGAGAGCACAAGCATCCAACTTGAAGCATTGAGCGCATTTTCGATGCTTAAAACCCATTCGGTCTGAATTTAGATTAAGAGACTAGGCAGCAGGTGACTGTGAATCAGACACTTGCTGGATTATCACATGCCTCACAGTATAGTTCATGACTACACTCACTTATTTTACTATTATGAGAGCTGATATGACGACATTGCCAAAACCCTTTTGTGGCTGAGGTTTACCATAATCCCATTTTAATGCATAACCATGACGACACCTTATCCTAACTAAATATTTTGAATGCCCAGACTCATGCTCATTGACAGATACTCACCTTTACTTATGTATGTTGAAAAGAAGATAGGAAAGCAGTTAGAACAAGAGACTGATGATATGCCGCAAATGATCATGTGACTCTAACCCAGTTCCTACTTTTAACCTGCACACATGTTCACTGTTGAAAAACACTGAATGCCTATAGAACACATTTTTTATAACTTTGCACAATAAAATGACTGCTTTTAATATCAAAGTGATTTTTCAGAATTTATTTTTATAGGTGAAAATAGAGAACAAATTAGAACAGTAAAAAAACAAACTTAGCAATCAATTAACACTAGAGTGACATTTTCAGTGTCTCCTGCCTACAACTGAATTGATGATGGTAGTATATCAACTTTGAGTGCAGAAACACACCTTGCACAAAATATCTGTCAAAAAATGATGAAGGTACAACCAGTGCCATGGAAATTGATGCCAGGGGCTCCCAACTTGTCACATCTCACTGTGATAAGTTGGAGAAATGTGTTGGCATTTTAGACAACAGAGGCATAGGTTGGATCAGACATAAAAAAAACTAAAAATACAATCACAGAACAATATCTGCTGTCAGTCCAGAACTGCTCAACTTCTTAGAACCCGGCATTGAAGGCAGCATGAGACAGGACAAAGGACCAATCAGCTGCAGGCAAGTAAATCCCACCAGCCTCACCAGTCAAATAGATGCAGGTTGACACATCCGAAGATCTTCAAAGAAACAGAACATATGGGACAGCTTCAACAAATCCTGTTTGAGTATAAGCCTCACTTAGTTACAAAAGGTATAAAGCTTAAAAAAGCTAAAGCTAAAGGTGTGAAAGCTCTATTTCATGAATGCAAACTGACTTTAGAAAAACAAAACATTAAAAAACTTTTTGTTAATAGTTGTTCTATAAACTGTATCAGTTTGAGTTAAAATGTCTGAATAAAAACGGGGTCAAGTAGAACTCTCTTTTTGAACTACTTTTTAAAAGGACTAGTGTTGTTAATTAGCAGCATATTTTTGGTCTCACACTTAAAAAATGCTATTTTTTTCATGTATTAATAGTTTGGGGATTATATAACAGGAATCACGCCCTGCCCATAAAAATGTTAAAAACTGAATAAATGAAATATATAGATGTATGGCTACAAATGTCTAAATGTCTTAAAGCAACTTGTCACAGTTGATAGGATATTTTGGAGCAAGAATGCTGACAGTCATGAGAAGCTAAAAATACAAAATTTGTCATTAAAAAGATCTAAAGCAGTGGTCGCTGGGGGGACTCTCCCAGTTCTCCCCTATGGTCTGATCTGGGGGTTGGGTGGGCGGATCTTCCCGTGCGGGTGCCCCAAAGATCCCCTCGGGTCTTTGGGCTCTGATCTCCCCTATGTCTGCCTCGTGTCATGGGGGTTGGGTCTCCGGTCCTCTACAGTCACTATTAAATATTCCATTGGAGAAATCTTGTATATACACGCATGTTCACAACTGCTCACAGACAGGTGTTCTGATCCGGGGGGTTCTGACAGGTCACTGAGCGTGTATATATGTCTGTGTGTATATATCTACAATATGTATGAATGTAGGCATGTAAGTATGTATATCTTTATTTATGTATGGGTATGTGTATATAAGTATGCATGCCATCCATGTATTTATCCATTTATTGGACAGATGTTGGGTGTGTGGACCTGTGTTTTCTTGGTGTATATTTAATATATTTCTAATCTCTATTTTAAACTTGCTAATTACTTTTCTCTTTGTTTTTCCCTCTTTTTTCTATTTTCTCTTTACTTAAAAAATCACTGATGATGAAGAAATGAAGAAACTAATATTAAGTTCTTTATTTTATTGAAGTGATTTAAAAAAGAAAAATAAAAAAGAGAAGAAAAATAAATTTAAAGAGAAAAAAGAAAATAAAAAAGAGAAAAAAGGAAAAAACAACAACAACAATGAAATCTCCATAACACTATGACACAGAATCTGAATATGTAAATTAATTTTGCAAGCCTTAGTAAAGAATTTCATTGTGTTTGTTTCGTGGTTTACAATTTGGACTTTTCAAAAAGAGTGACAACCTTTGGTTCACTGAGAACCACGACATCCAGAATCCTAAACAGCTGGCACTGAGGTTTCACTTGCACATCCTGGGATTCACACAAAACAACATAACAGAGCACAGGTTTCTTTAGAACCTTGTGAGGTTACAATAAACAAGCACAGCGACCAAAATGCTTGGACATATGTCCATAGTGTTTTCTCCAGCGACTCCAAAACCGGGGAAAAAAATCTCAGAAAGAGCACGTCCTATTGCACTGTACTCATGATCCCTGTCAGATGTGCTCAGCATCTTATTTCAGGCAGCAAAACTTGCTCTCTTGACTGGGCCAAAACAGCCAATCAGCACAGGGATAAAGTGACCTCCTTTACCCCAGCTGAAGCACTTTCGTGATGGCAGGCACTAAAAGAGTAACTGAATGTCACAATAGCTGACAGCCCTCTGTGACAAGTCGGAAAAAGCACCTGCTGGTCAGACATGTCTTGAAATGAGGAGAGAAAGGAGAACATAAAGTGTTCAAAATGAATCACACAATCTTTGTCAGGTTACTGTGTGACATGAAGAAATCCATGTCCAGTCTTCAAAGTGTGATGATCTTTATGGAGGAGAGAAAAAAACTAAAAACACCAAGATTATAATTTTATTTTAACTTTTAAACAAACTTGTAACAGTTGGTCATTATAAACTGTAAATTTAGACCACAACACTAATCAAAAGTTAAAAAAATAAAGAAAGAAAGAATAATATATTTAATGTGTAAAAAATAATAATAATCCACTATCACCAGAGTTGGTAAAGTTGAAAAGAACACAAAACAAAACAAAAAAAAATAGATAGATATTTTTAAGTTGTACCACATCTACTTAACTTTCAATAATTTATAGGCATATTCATAATTGTGACCAGCTGCTGAACGGTGAAAGTGCACAGTGGTGAACTGTGACTGGTTTTTGCAGTCATGCAAATATAGTTTCTTTTCACTCTATTTTATTAGAAAATTTAGAATTTCTAGGATTTCTTTCTTTCTTTCTTTCTTTCTTTCTTTCTTTCTTTCTTTCTTTCTTTCTTTCTTTCTTTCTTTCAACATGTGGATGTTGTAATGGCTTAATGATGCATTCAAATTCATCTTGTAAATTCCAGAAATCCCATGCCACTGTAAATAAAAACAGATATTTCACAGCAGAAAATCTGTCGAAGAGGATTAGGTCTACAGAATAAAAAAAATACTTTTTAATTTTTTTTTATTTTGGTTGTAACTTTTTTACAGTTTTTTGTATTTTATTTTTTATCAGGATTCTGATTTTAAAATCAGAACTGAAATCATTTCTCAACATACTATCTTAAAACTGAAATAAGCAGCAGTTTGAAATCCATTTTCTTTTAAGGAATGTAGGGTTTGAAAATATTTCTAGGATTTGTTTGCAGTATTTGGCATTGCACTCACACTCTGGAACCTAAAAATGAATGAATCATGTTTAATGACTTTGGTCTCCTGTAACCTGTTCGGACATTGTTTTTGTGTGTGTCCTGGCCTGTTCCAGCCCTCCTCTGTCAACAAACCACAGGGCCAAATAAACAAGCATGGAAAGGTTCTGTAGAGCAGGAATTGCAATCAATACAGAGCAGTCATGTGCTGCTGGTTCAGCGCTTTCTTTTAGTCAAAGGACATTTTCACTGGAATCAATGGCTGTGTCGCATGCTCAGGACAGGAGCAGCAGTGTTAACGGGGAGGCTGGGGAAACGATGCATAGGACAACTTTCTTTTATCTACGCTTTGGGACGTGCACACTGAAAATACCAACCCAAAACATCAAATATTTATCTGTGCACGTGGAGATCATTCCTTTATTGTTATTGTTGCAGTCATGCATGGAGATTAAAAAAAAAGGATCGCAATGATGACTGCGTGCTAATTCACAGTCAAAGCATGAACTGCAATTAGATAAAGGAAGTGAAGGTGATGTAATGGGAGAAGCCAGCTGGCATACAGTGATTTTCTGCCCATCATATGAATATGTGTTTGACTGGTCCCTCACAAAAAAAAAAATAAATAAATAAATAAATAAATAAAAGAACTGAACACTATTTGAAAGCTGCCGACATGCTGTTTGAAGCTGCACAGCATGCCCAAAACTTCATGGAAAAAGAGAAACCTGAAGACTTTATCTGATGAAACACACCGGAAATAGTGAAGTACACGCAGGACACAACCTTTGTGAACTTTAGAAGTACTGTTATACACTTATTGCTGATTTGTACCAAGGAGAGGCAAGGCTAAATCCATAAAATCCCCTTTTAAGTAAAAAGTGTCAATTTTTAAGAGCTAATACATTTATTTATTTATTTATTTATTTATTTATTTATTTATTTATTTATTTATTTAAGGCACAGACAAACTTTGCTTTCTTGAAATAATTAATAATTTTTGCACTATGACACTTCTCTATGTGGCCAGGCTTTCATTTGCCTTTAATTACACACAGCAAACCAATTGCTTTACTGCTTTAATTGTGAGGGGGTGGATGCAGGCCAATCATTCTGTCTTGTCAAGCAACGGGTGAAGCAAATGGTCCATCTAATGAACAAATTGGAGGCATTCTGTGTCAGCAAGGCCAAGAATATCTTGGGACGAGAGTTCAGACTTTACAAAAGACAGCATGGTATGTGGCAGAAAGTTGCCTGATCACACGGAGGTCAATAGGTCACAAATGACAGACTGTGATGGATAAGCAGAATTAGTTATATTTAAAAATGCTCCAATAAATGTCTAATAAAAAACAATCTTAGAGTGGATGGCAGGGGCGGCTCTAGAGATTGTTCAAAGCGAGATTAGATTAACCTTCTTAGATTGGTGCAAAAAACTCAAAGCAATAAGACAAACAACAACAAAAATCCAGAGCTATTCTGTTGTTATATAAAACTACATAATTAATTTGAGATAAAATGTACGTCTGTTACATCAGAATTATGTATTTTTTCATATATTTTTAGCAACAGAATTGTTTGTTTTATTTTTGTTTCTTAAATCACATAATTTCTTCCTTTCATTTATTTTTCCTTTCTTTTTTTTTTTCTCTGGCCCGTTGACAATGCACCATCTTAAATTATTAGATAAATAATAGAAAAAAAGGCCATATGTGCACTGAAATAACCACTGTTCTCATTAATTTTTCATACAGTCCGCTGAGATTTTTCCTGAGCTGTTGAAAGTGACGGAAGAAGCCCGGTTACTTTCCAGCTGGGGAGAAAGTGAAAATTTTCCAAGTTAGAATTCTTTCAATGCAAAACTCACTTCACCTCATCAGAGGCACGTTTGGTGTGGATACACAGTGAATTTTACTCTGAAAAAAAAATGAATGTGAACTTAAAAAAGAAATGAACCTAATTTATCTCAGAGCACAGTTTCAGATTTTTTTACCTGCCACTTCAGTAGAAAGCAGAACTTAATATCAGAATATTAGTATCTTAGCTTCTTCATCATTAGTGGCTTTTTTAATAGAAGAAAAAGAAAGAGAGTGAAAAAAGTGAAATGTAATGAGAAAGAGTGAAAGAGAGATTAGAAGATTTGTGAAATATATATTGAGAAAACACAAGACAACACACCGACTTCTTGGCTCCACACCTACAAAAACAAAGATAGCAAAACCACAATAAAAAAATGCATATCTACTGTATATAATTATAATGACTATAGCCTTGCTGAAAACCATACCTATATACATATATACATTTATTCATATACACAGAAACATACCCATACATACCTATCCAAAGTCTTTCATATATAAATACAGTATATACACATACACATATACATATATCAAAACCACAATAAAAAAATGCATATCTACTGTATATAA
>NW_013952473.1:1627917-1639560 GCF_001266775.1 Austrofundulus limnaeus
CATATCTATATAATTATAATGACTATAGCCTTGCTGAAAACCATATCCATATACATATATAAATTTAAACATACCCATACATACCTATCCAAAGTCTTTCATATATAAATACAGTATATACACATACACATATACATATATCTACTGTATATATATACATATAAGTTTTATGCACGGTTTCAGATTAAAAGAAGTTTAAACATTTATTTACAACCATCACTTCTTCCATTCCAGATAATATATTATGGTAAAGCACAAAAACTGCTAAATTTTACTATTTTTAACATATATTTTACTTTAACATTTATCAATATTATTTGTTTTAGGCACAAAATGTTTCTAGTAAACAAACTGGTATAGTCAGATGCAAAGATTACTTGAAAATGTATTTTAAACTATAAATAATGATGTATAACAAAGTACATTAAACAATGACTCCCACTCCATGTTGCCAATTTGGACAATGTCTTCTTAAGCCTAATCACTCCATCTGCCCTTAACACAGATTAATCATAGATAACTCCAATGATGGTATTCACGTAAATCACTTAAAGTTGACTCATGCACTGCGGGAGTTGAAAGAATGATTACCCAGAGGTCATTCCTTCACAGTTAGAAGGGCTCTAATGGCAAATAATGTGACCATTTCACTAAAAACCATGGAAATTGCCTTCATTTAATAAGGACACAGATAAAATCTGCTTTGTGTATGCAAGACAATGAATGGAAAAAAATCTAATTTTATGCCATTTGTACTCGCAATTGTGAATTATGTTGCTTCTTGTTTGACCTTTAATATTCCTATTTGAGTAATAAAACTAGAAGGTTCTAAGATATTTTAAGATATTTTTTGTATTTGAGTTGGAAGATGGGAAGAAGCTTTTAGGAGTGGAAAAGTGGTCGAAGAGATGGTGTTTTGCCAACAGGGCTTACAGAACAAACTCATTGTTGAACATGGTGCAGACACCATTATAGAGGCAGCCACCTGGCTTTACTTTAGGAATGGTTTTCATATATCTTCAGACCAGTTCCAAAAAAATCTAAAGAGCAGTTCTGAGCAATTCACAAAGATGAGATGGCAAATATTGCTCTCCATGCGCTCCTTAATCTCTTGACATCTGGTGCCGGTGTGTCTCCGCTGACTCACTGAAGGCAACAATTTCATTCCTCAGGTGATTAGGCTACTAAAAGCCACACTTATCTGTAAAAAGAAAACAACAAAAACAGTATACTTATTGCATAATGTCGCCAATTAGCAGAGAACTTGCATACAGAAACATACAGAAAGTGAAAAAAATGGATTACTTGTACTTGTAAATTCTTCTGAGCGCTTGTTTTGCAGTGGATGTTTGTGGTTTAGCTTGTTAGCTTTGGTACATCCATGCATTTGTGTAGCGTCTGTGGGGAAGCCCCTGACGTTATTACCCTTGAATGGTTAGTTGTGCGCTCTTGGGAGGCATGTCAATGGTGTTTGAAATGTTTGTCACGTTGAAGTGGAATTTTTTTTTTGCTCTATGGTGGAGGTAGAAAGTAAGTAGTGGTCTTTGTCTAATGTGCACTTTTGTAAAAGTTCTGGAGTCAGTGTTCCCTTGTAGGCTTCAGCGGTGTTTCCCGTTAGGGGTTTCGCTGCATTGTTGTTTTTCTAGTGTGGAGGTAGGGCGGTAAGAGCTTCCTTTTTCCCCTTCCCTTTTCATCAGCTCAGGAGCATTCCTGGTCGCCTTTACCGTGCCACTGGTTTGTAAATGCATAAATACCCACTGTTACACCTCACGAAGACTGGGGGTGAGCTTAGTAAGTTTTTTTTTTGCTAGGTAGCTAGCGGGGACACTGCCTTCTTGGCATAAAGTTTGTGTGTGCATTTTGTAGGTTACCATATTGGTTTGTTTTTGTCAGTTGTAGCCATGGATGGAGTTGTGGAGGATTTTGTTGAGTCACCAAGTGAAAGTGGTTTGGAAATGTGTACAAAAAACAACTTAAATGATTGCAGAGCATTATAGGGTTGATTTGGGTAACACAGAGAAACTTAAAGAGCTTGTTAAAAGTCAATTGAAGCTTAAATTGTTTGAGATTGGTGTGTTAAAACTTGGAGGTGAAAAGCCCTGTACATCAGTAGATTCATTTGCATTAAACGCACCTGCTTTGTCTTTTGAGCAACAGAAATAAATGCTTTGTTAAAGTTTAAAGCTGAACAGGAAAGTGAACAAAGACGTCAGGATTTGGAGTTGGCTAAACTTGAGTTAGAGAAACAGAAACTTCAGCTTATTGGAGAGGGTAAGCTAGAAGGTGGTAAGCAGTATTCTCCAGTTTTGCATCAGGGAGCAAGGTCAGATGATTTTGCTGATTTGAGACTGTTTCCAAAGTTTAATGAGAAGGATCCTGAAATTTTTTTTCTCTTTGTTTGAACGTTTGGCAGAAACTTGGGGTTGGTCAGATTCTACTCGTTTACTATTGTTACAGTCTGTTCACATGAGTAAAGCACGCAGGCCTTTTCTGCCTTGAGTCCAATTGATTCTTTGAATTACAATATGGTGAAGTCTGCTGATTTGAAGGCATTTGAACTTGTGCCTGCGGCGTATAGACAGCGTTTTCGTGGTTGGAAGCGTGGAGAAAARTCTCATTTAGAATTTATGTGGGATTTAAGCACTCATTTTGATAGCTGGTGTTCCTCAGCTGGTGTGAAAATGTTTGAAGAGCTTCGAGAATTAATAATTTTGGAACAGTTCAAAAATTCTGTGTCTGACTCTATTTCAGCTTACATTGGTGAGCGTAATGTTAAGACTGTGGCAGAAGCAGCTGCTCTTGCAGACGATTATATTTTGACTCATCTAGCTGGTCGTAATGTTGGCTCATCGGGTCTGCGTGAGTCTGTACCTAGAAGGTCTGACTTTGAAAATAGAAGAGATCGGTTTTCACGGGATTCTAACTAAGTGTGCAATTTTTGTCATAAATATGGGCATTGGAAGAACGATTGTTTTACCTTGAAGGCACAAACTAAAAACATTGGTGGTGTTAAACCTGTGTTGTGTGCTGCATTTGTAAAGCAGAAAGTGGAAGAGTTTGTTGGTGTTAAACCTGGTTTGGAGTCAGACTTGCCTTTTATTACAGAAGGTTTTGTGTCTTTTTTATTACAGAAGGTTTTGTGTCTTTGGTGGGCAGTAAAGTCGTGTGTGATAATTTTACGTGACACTGGTGCCTTTGACTCCTTCATTGTTGCTTCAACATTTCCATTTTCAGATGACACCTGTGTTGGTTCAAACATTCCTGTACAGGATATGGGAATGAATGTTTTGAGTGTGCCTCAACACAAAATAATGCTACACTGCAATCTCTTTCAGGGTGAGGTCTCAGTTGGTGTTTGTCCTGCATTGCCAGTGGATGGTGTGGCAATGATTTTGGGTAATGATTTTGCAGGTAGTCGGGTGTGGGTTGATGTTCCATCACCTGCAAAAGTGACCAGTGTTCCCCTGACGTGTGATAAGCCCGATGAGAATGAAGCACAGTTTCCTGACATTTTCAGTGCACGTGCAGTGACTCGTTCAAAAATGAAAAGTGAAGAGTCAGTCAGTTTAGATTTAAAATGTGATCTGTCATTTCCAGTTGCTCCTTGGGATGTTTCTCATGATGACCTGTTGGAGGGGCAGAAGTCATACAGCACGTTGACATCACTCATGGATGGGGTTTGTGCATCGGATGAGGTTAGAGAACAGCTGCACTGTTATTTTTTGAATAATGATGTTTTACTGAGAAAATGGACACCTCAGTTTGATGGTTTTGTTGGTGAACCAGTTTATCAAGTGGTTGTCCCTGTACAATTTAGGGATGTTGTGTTGAAGATCTCACATGATCAATCTGGACATATGGGTGTTAAAAAACACATGACCATGATCTGAACTATTTCTTTTGGCCCCGTTTAAAAAAGGATATATCAAAGTGCATTAAGTCCTGTCGTACTTGCCGGTTGACTGGTAAGCCCAACCAGACTTTAAAACCAGTACCACTTTATCCCATTCCAGCTATTGGTCAACCTTTTGAGTGTTTAATAATTGATTGTGTTGGTCCACTGCCACCATCTAAATCAGGAGCTTGTTATATGTTGACAGTGATGTGTCAGAGCACAAGATATCCAGCTGCGTATCCTTTGTGCAGAATTACAGCTAAGTCTGTTGTTCGTGCACTGTCTCAGTTCATTTCCATCTTTGGAGTTCTGCTGACTATTCATTCAGACAGAGGCTCTAATTTTTGTTCWAAACTGTTTTCGCAGGTTTTGAAACAGCTGTGAATTAAACATGATTTGTATTCAGCCTATCATGCACAGAGTCAAGGWGCTCTGGAGCGGTTTCATCAGAAACTTAAATCTATGCTGCGTTCGTTCTGTGTCCAGATGAAATGTGATTGGGAAGAGGCTTTGCCTTGGTTGCTGTTGGCAGCGAGAGAAGTGGTTCAGGAAAGTACAGGATTTAGCCCTAATGACTTGGCCTTTGGTCATAATGCCCAAGGCCCATTATCATTGTTTTTGAACAGTGAAAAAGTGGCTGATGCTCCCAGTAATTTACTGGATTATGTGAATGGTTTCAGATACAGACTGTACATGGCTCAGCAAGTTGCCAAGAAAAAGTTGGCTAAAGTGCAGTCTAAAATGAAAAAGCATTATAACTGTAAAGCTGAGCATAGAGAGTTTTTTCCTGGAGACTGAGTTGACAATGACTCCACTTCTCACATATCCCTTTCAAGCAAAAATATTCTGGACCCTATGCAGTGTTAGAAAGGTTGTCARATCAGAATTATTTAATCTCTACACCTGGTCGTCGATCTGATAAAAATCTGTTTCATGTTAACCTTTTGAAACCATATGTGTCTGGTGATTTGACAAATGAAGTGTCTGAAGTAAGTTCTGATATTCATCCTGTTTATTTATCCATGTCATCAGATGATTCAGTTGTAGCAGAGCTGAAAACCGAAGACCCTTTGAGTCCTGATGATGCCGTGGTGACAGGCCATTTGAGAAACTCTGACTGGAGGGGTTAGAGAGTTATTTGTGCCATTTGGAGCCAGTGCAGCGAGAGCATTTGGGTCGTTTACTGAATAACTTTTCAAGTCTGGATCGACTTGATGCAGTGATTGCTCGCTGGGCTCAAACTATTCTCACCTTGAACCTGACTAAATGTGGTCGTGTTAAGAGCACGGTGGTGTATTTGGGTCATGTTGTTAGCCAAGGTATTATTGAACCTGTTTGTGCAAAGGTGCAGGTTGTTGATGAGTTTCCACCACCTAGAACTAAGAAAGAACTCATGAGGTTTCTAGGGATGGTAGGTTTCTTCAGGTGCTTCTGCTCTAATTTTTCCACAGTTGTCGCGCCATTGAAGGATCTCTTGAAAGGTGGGATAGCGTTGGGCACTCCTCCTGCAGGCCTACACTTTGGAGATCCGGCATATATTTTCTCCATGTGTTCTCTCCCACATTCATTATGTTTTTGTGTATTGTTGTATATTTTGACCTGCATTGACCTTGTGTTTGATTTACAATTTTAGAAATTAAATCCTGATTTGATGTTAAATTTTTGTTGCTTATGTGTAATTATGTTTTTCTGTTTTGTTTTATTCTTTTCACCATTTTTTTTACTGTTAATGATTGTACAGCACCTTGTGAATATATTTCTGTGAAAGGCGCTTTATAAATACAACTTTACTTACTTACTTACTATATAAAATGGCGTGACAACGTGGCAGCAGATGCGTTGTCCTGGGCTTGTTGAAGCCCTGAGTGAGATTTTGTTTTGTTTCTTTAACATTCCCCTGTGGGTGTCACTTTTCTGTGGCCCTGGACCTTGTAAGCAGGTGTGTGTAGTGCTGCGCCTGCCCCCTTTTCTCTTTTGCGCAGGTGTTCTGGATTAGGAGTATCAGATCTAAGCGACCCACAGGACGCACAAAGATGTGACTCTCAGAGCGCCACACACAGAGGGAGAGAGCTACAGGCCGCAACGAGAGAAGGGCGTCTGCAGTCATGGGTGTTGGACCGGCCTGGCTTCCTCCTCTTCCTCCTTCCTCCACCATGCTCTGGGCGTGTGGCACGAATTGGCGTTGCGTGCAGCCGAGCACACTCTTTTTGGCCATCGCCTTTGTTTTCGTTTCTTCTTCATCTTTAGTTAAATAAACATTTTGTTTTGAAATTTTAACACTGCTTCATCTCCCTGTTTTGTTGCGGCTAAGAGCCGGCCGTAACAACTTATAAAGTTTATTCATTTCTTTTAAAACAATTGGTTCTTTATACAATAAAATACAAATCACAAATAAAATGGAGGATGGCAGAAAGATGAAAACAATTAGTTGTATATACAGTAAATACAAATCACAAATAAAATGGAAGGCGGCAGAAAGAAGAAAAAAGTCTTATTTCAACCCTTTTTTTAAAAAAAAATCAAACAATAATCTACAAAAACAAAAACAAAACAAAAAACATGTCAACTCCTTCTGGAGCAACAATTTATAGATACACATTATACCATTTCAGATTTTTTCAACAAACCAACTTTTATCAGTCTTTTAAATATAAACATTGGGCCTCATGCAAGAACATGCTCGTATTCTTATCCTAAATTTATCTTACTTTTGTTTGTACGAAGTGTTCGTACGAACATGCCACGTCAGATTCAAGAAACTCTTCTATCTTCAGGAAACGTGTGTAAATGAGGAGCGTAAACTGATGAATGCATTTCAGGTGCTCGTGCACAGAGAGAGGTGATTAGTATAATCTACCACCCCAAAAACAACATATAAGGATATACGTTTCCTGCCCCACATACCAGGACGTGTCCATTCATAAATGACATCRCAAAGTAAAAAAGAAGAACTTTACGAGTTCAGAGATTGAAGTCCTGCACTCAGAGATCCAGAAAAAAAAATCTGTCATTTTTTGCAGCGTCAGCTGTGGAATTAAAAGAGAAAACGAAGAAAAGTAGGACAGATTAAAAACACCAGATAGGGTCATTGAGAAATATTGTTAACATCACTCCAAATTGTTCAACACTTTTTTATTATTTATTTAATTGTCTCAATCAACTTCAAATCATTGAAATGTTTTGTATCAATACGCAAACATTTTCACTAAATAAACTGTAATTTCTCACACATGCATTACCTATGGCTTCAACAGACAGAGGTTGTTGCTCTGTCAAAAGAAGCAGCTTTTATTGCTGCTGTAAAAGAAACGTGGCAATGTGTGCGTCACGGTACTGACATCATGGTGATATTTTCTGGGGATCTCAGAGATTTAAAACGGCAGCAATTGGCGCTCGGTGAATGAGAGGAGGTTAAACCTGGGAGTTATTTTTGGCACATCCTTCTCTATTAATGTTCACTTCACATGCCACACTGAAAGATGCCTCATCAAACGTTATGACGCACTGAGGAGTGGAGAAGTGCCTCTTGAATTGCTTATTTATTACAAATAATTTTTTTATGGGACATGTTGTGTTGTTGTAATCAGCTTCACTATGACCCATCAACAGCAGAATTTAAATCAGGACATTCAAATTCAGCAAAAGACATGAATAAAATAAAAGGAAGAAATTGTTTGTATTGCTGGAAAGATCCAACTGTACGACAAATAAAAGAAGAATCACGACGGAAAAGAGCAGAACAAATCTTTTGTCTTATCATGTTGAGAGGCAGCCCTCATCCCTTCTGTTCTCATCTTTCTTTCTCGCTCACTCCCTCTCTCCCTTCATGGCTCTGTTATTTTTGCAGGTGCATCTGCAGTGATGTATTTCCTCTTCATATCGTTAATGATTCATGCTTTGGGGTTTCTCGCCCCCACGTTCTAAAAGCATAGCGAACAGGGAGAGGCAGTGGAAGCGAGAGTGAGAAAAAAAAATAACAAGGACTGATCAGAAGAATAAGTGAGTGATCAAATGAACAAAGTGTAAGATTAGACACAAGCATGATAAAAAGGGGGAAAGGTATTGCTTGAAATAGAGCGGCAGGGAAACAAGTCTTGAAAATAAAGTGTTGATATATGTTTTCAATAGGGTATTTGTAACAAACAGTTATTCAGTACTGGGATGGGTGGCTGCTCTCTCTAGAGCCTTTGATGTAACACAAACTTCAAAAAGATTTGCACAAATTCCACATTTGTTTTACAGTGTAACATGAATAGTAAACAGAATTTAAACTCAAGCACTGAGTGGCAACAAATGTTTTAGTAAAATTTACAATTTAAATGATTACATTTATTATTAATTTGTCACTAATGACCATCAGAATTTAATATGAATAAAACAGGACCAGCACCCACATGGTTGGAATACCTTTCCATTCTAAGTGGTTGACCAGACCTCCAGAGGTCTGTTGCACTAAAGTCAGATTTACACACCGAATATCAGCTGTAAGCTGAGCTTGAACAATCCTTCTCATAAACAAGCTTAATTGGGTGCACAAACATCAAGCCACAGGTAAACAGGGTGGATCATTTAAGCCAGGTGTAAATCGTCTAAGATGAATGCGGGTTTGTGGTTTTCCTTTAAGACATGCTCGATGGATTACACATGCACAGCAACACCTGCGCGTCCCACTTCTCTCCAGCAGAGAAATGGTTAATCATGGATCCATGATCAATGCAAAGAGAAAGACTGATGCCATCTCTGCGTCGAGACAAAGAGGATGTCAAGTTATTGCGGACCTATTGAATACTGTATTTAAATAATTTCAAAATCACCACTTCCAAGTTATATCAAACTGAACAGCTGCACACATCGCCTTAAAATGATTGGTGGAAGCTAATCCAAAGTAGAAGATAAACCTGTGTTATTCATTGCACACTTTTAATTTGTTTTGTACATTGACAATAATTTGAAGTCCAAGGTGGAGTGGAGAGGGGCGTCTGGAGATAACGGTGTCTGTAACCAAGCGGGGCCAAGGATGTGGGGCTTGTTGGAACGTACAGTGGGGACAAGGAGGGAGGTAAATGAATTTAAAGCTGAGTTTATTTTACAGAAACAGCTTGATATTTCTGTACTTATTCAGTGATATTTTAAAACACAAAATATTGAGGCAGATGTGTACAAAAAAAATTGAATAATTGAATGAAACACTGATTTCTGATCAAAATGACTGCCTACTGCTCAGAAACAATGTCACATTAAACAAGCTTCACTTTTAATTCAGATTGGTTTCAGAGGACTAGTTACAATGGAAATATATGTGCCTCCTTATTTGTGCAACCAAATTAAGGATTAATTCATTCCGGGGGTTCTGACTGGTCACTGAGTGTGTATATACTGTATGTCTGTGTGTACATATCTGCAGTATGCATGAATGTATGCATGAATGTATGTATTTATCTATATGTGTATGGGTATATGTATATATGTATGCATGCCATCTATTTATTTATCCATTTATTTTTAGGCGTGTGGCCTTGTGTTTTCTTGGTGTATTTTTAACATATTTCTCATTTCTATTTCAATCTTCCTAATTATTTTTTCTCTTTGTTTTTACCTCTTTTTCTATGTTCTCTTTACTTAAAACATCACTGATGATGAAGAAATTAAGANTAATTTCTATTTCAATCTTTCTAATTACATTTTTTCTTTTTTCCCCCCTCTTTTCACATTTCCTATTGTAATCTATGTTTTCTTTACTTAAAACATCACTGATGATGAAGAAATTAAGATACTAATATTAAGTTCTTTATTTTACTGAAGTAAAAAAAGGGGTTTAATTCATTCAGAATAACACAAACATCCCAGCCTAATCCTTGATCCTACTTTTGTGCAACAGACCCCTGGACAACAGAAATATTGACTTGAATAAATAGAAAAAAACAAAGAAGTTGCTTACAGACAAGGCTCTGAATTCATTTTTAGTAAGATTGGTTTGTAAACATATTTTTTACAGAAAAAACCTGTTCATTCAGCTGCAGAAGTAAACTGCAGCCTTTGTTAATGCACCTGTGCTTTTCCTGCTCTTTCAAGTCCAAAAGTCCTCCATGGAATAAAGGTCTATTATTTTGTGACAAAAATATCTTTGTACACAAATATGTTGAGATGTGGATGACATTTTACCTTGGCAACCAACAATACCATGTCAGACTGACATTGAAAATAATTCAGTTTGGCCCTTTTCAATGTTGAACACTGACCAAATAGTAATAATACATTTCTAAATCTGTTTTGAGAAATGACTGACTGAAAATGACTCAAAACATTCACCTCTCTTGAAAATATTTTCTTTTAGTTGTTTAATTTTGTATGTTGTTCTGAAAAAGAAAATAAAAAAAAATCACAGGCATGACACAGCTGTGTCTAAAACCCAGAACAAATACAAACAAAATGAGAAAGTTGTAAAAGGAGAGTACTGGTAGACCAAGGGAAACATCAAATAGAAAACTTGAAGTAATATATCCCCAAAAACAGAAAATGCACACACAACTAAACAAATGAGAAACATGAGGGAATGGGTTCATTGTCTGAAGTGTAAAACATCGTCTTGAAGAAGTGGAATTTACAAGCAGAAAGGTAAAATGAAAGGCATCATTAACATGGGCTAAAGAAAAGCAATCATAGACTGTGGGAGACTGGATGAAAGTAATAATAATAATAATAATAATAATAATAATAATAATAATAATAATAATAATAATAATAATAATAATAATAATAATAATAATAATAATAATAATAATAATAATAATAATAATGCATTAGTCTTATATCGCTTTTCGAGACCCTCAAAGATGCTTTACAATTTTCATGCATCATTCATTCACACTCACATTCACACATTGATGATAGTAAGCTACATTGTAGCCACAGCTGCCCTGGGGCAGGCTGTGTCAAAGTGTCATTTTTAAAGGCATGGAGGGAGATGACTGTCATCACATCTTCAATAAATGCCAAAGTCTGCATTATAATTTTGGACACTTTTCTTCTTCTGTCAGTTAAAAGGATGTTAGGTGATCATAACTTTGTTTTTCAAAAATGATAATGCATCTTGTTGCCATAAGAGCTTTGTGAAAACCTTTTATACAAAAAACATGTAAAGTCAATGGAATGGTCTCCAAACTGTGCAAATCTCAGTCCAGTTGAAGATATCTGGTAATTGAAGAAAATGGTCAATAACAAGGCTCCTACCTGCAAAGCTGATTGGCAACAGGAGACAGTTGGAGCCAGATTGATGAAAAGTACTGTTTGCCATTAGCTAGGTCCATGCCTCAGACAGTTCAAGCTGTTGTGCAACTTATTACTAATCACGCAGTGTTTTTTCTCATCATTTTGTAATTTTTCCTCACAATTTTGTTCTCTTCTACTTCATCTAAGACAGCTTAATGTGACTGAGTACAACAGTTCTTTCTTTCTTTTTTTATTGTTTCTTAATGCCAGAAATTAAAAAAATGTAAAATGTTAGTTTTGTCTGTGATTTATATATTTTTATTGAAAAAGTAAATCATTGAAGGAAAATCCTCCAATAGTGGTGATTCTTTCATTTCTGCCAGGGGTTGTTTGAGAGCTTGTAAGACGTGTGTGGAGGCTCTGGGGTTTGGCTGTCATTAACCTTCTCTCTCCAGTTCCTGGGTGGTGGGGTGGAGCCTAGCAGCAGCTGTGGCTCATCCTTGTAGAGGTAACCCTGGTGAAAAAAAACTTTTCTATTG
>NW_013952473.1:1643078-1646647 GCF_001266775.1 Austrofundulus limnaeus
TTGCAACACATGAAACTTACTGTTTTTGTCAACTCTGAGTGGAATTTTTATGAAATGTTATAATTTGTGTTTTTATTCATATATTTTTATTAATATTTGTATGTTTATTCTTGTCATATATCTAAAATAAATTACTTTATTTTGAGAAATCTGACAAGTTCTTTTCACATTCATGACCAGAGGGGAGGTTTCATTAATTCTGATTTCATTTCTGCAAGATCTTGTGGAACATGCTTTTGTGAGATTAAGCTGGTATTAATCTCATAAAGCAGGGTTCTTTACATCCTCCTGATGAGGACCTTCTTGTATTTAAGGCTAGTTGGACTCACAACACTTGGCTGGAACATCATCTCCTAATGGTACTGTGTTCAATACAAGACATCCCCAGAGAGAACTAATCTTTGCCACTTTTGTAAATACAGACTTTACCAACATCTCTCGCTCCTTCCGTCAGCTACTTATTTCATTTTGGTGACAGTTTCTCTGACTCAACTTTTATTCAACTTGTTGGAGTAGGTCCTTTTCAATCCACAACCATCAGCCTTTCAGTTCACTTCTGGCCACTTTCCTACTCAACCCGCCTTGGTCTGACTTCCTTTTCTCTCCCCAGAATCCACCCGGTCCATTCCCTCATGAGTCTGACAAGATAAAGACTCCACATAAGCTCACCTGCTGCTACTGCACTTAAATATCAATACTCAGAAGACACACTTTGTCCCCTTCCCCTCTGCAGATCCAACCTAGGCAAGATCACTCACTTCCTTTTTAAATAAACACTTACCTTTAACCTGTTGCTTGTCTTCCTTTGTCTCAGATTGGTATAATCAAGAAACTTAATGTGATAATGTACTGAATATTTTATCTTAGCCACAGCTGATAAGCAACAATGACTTTTTTGTATCGGTGTACGTTGCATAAGATTGCAGAATTATTTTGAGAGACTCATATCTCAAGACTGTAGACTGACATCAGATGTCTTTTTGACATCAACTTACAGGTCCCTGAACTATAAACATGACTGCAGCGCTAATGGTCCCTCACAATGTACTTCCACTGTGATGGCTTTCATAAGCTTCTGTTAGGTTTGTCCTTGACTGTCCATCCTAAGACAAATGTGACATCACAACTTATTGCTTTAAAAGAACTATGGATCCCACAGAATATTGTTGATTTGAAACATACAATGTTAACGAATACAGTTGCAAGATAACACAATTTACGCGTTTGTTTAACTTAATATGTGTTCGTAACCAGTTGAATGTTTGAATGTGAAAGAGTCATTCAGCCTTAAAGTTAAAGCAGACAAAGAGTTGGTGTGTCTTATCATGGGTTCTGATAGGAGTCAGAAGATTGAGAATAAAGTTTTGACAAGAAGTTCAGTTGGATTCCTGTTTATTCTAACGTACCATCTTGAACAACACACATTTTTCCTTCACAATTAAAAAAAATGCATCAGTTTGCAGATGTTTCCTGTAATTATCTGATTTGTGTTCATTATGTTGGACTCTTTCAAGTTGAATAATAATCACAAAAGAATCAATCTGAGAAACTTTTGTCTATTCAACAATGTCTTAATCAACAATGCAAGTAAGCTTCTGCTGTCTAAGGTAGTTCTTGCTGTCTATAAAACCTTTCCTATTTAAAGAAGTAGCTACTGTGAAACCACAATTTTCATGGGGATTATGTTTGTGAATTTATTGCAATCCAGAAAAGGCCTACAGTGCATTTGGGTGGCAACTTAATGCAGTAGAGAATCAAACAAAAGCACAAAAGTGTTTTGTGGGCTGGAAATAAAAAAAAAAAAAAGACAACCACTGGGATAGAGAACTTCTCTCAAAGCCACAACTCTGAAGCTCCTGTTTCACTTCTAACAGGATCATACACAGACACTGCAGGTGTTATGTTGCTCATCTTGTTTTCTCCTGATTTTAATTGAAATGTTTACGTTAACATTTCTTACTGATTTAACATGAGTTTTCAAATGTAACTAAAAGGAATACTTGAAAGAAAGCATGCTCAAGGAAAAGTACACAGTACATTTAAACAATTGCTTATAAAAGTACAAAGTACACACAATTCAAACTCAATCACAATAAGGTGATTGAGTGAATACAATGTAATATAATTCAGTTCTTTCCATCTCTGCATCCAGTTCATTAGAATATAAAGCTAGTCAAGAGATCTTAATTCTGTAAACGTAAAGAACGTTGGCAAAAACAATCAACATAAATTGTACGTGAAGTATATTTTATTTATTCTATCTACAAGACCACTTATAGCAGTCAGATGTTGTTCTGTACAAGGAGTTCTATCAAAGAGTAGTTTGAGCTAAGCCCATTATTATCTAATTAGGTCACCAACTGGCTAATTTGGGTTTGCAAATACACACAAGCAGAAAGTAGACCTATTTAAAACCATCTCATGTGTGATGGTCATTATTCCAGGCCCAGTTACCCCCACAAACACAACTAACAGCTAATGTATGCACTCCACATCACATTTATCTGACCTAATGAAGAAAATAAAATGATAAAAGTTAGAAGATTAGTTTTTAATCTTACATGAATTGCCAGTGAAGTTAATTATACAAAACTGTGTTACAATTTTCGGGCAAGGGTCCAGGCAACTTCAAAAAGGCAAAATAAGGATTTATTAAACAAACAAAAAAAAAATGCTGGCAGGACAGCTCAAAAAACTCACTTGGTGTGGCAAGGCACCATACAGGCTGTGAACAGCACAATGATCAGACAAACACTGAAGACAGAGCACAGAATATAAAGGTCAACTAATGAGAGAAAACAAACACCTGGGAAAGAAACATGATGAGCAGGTGAGAGTGGGCAGGGCAGGAGCAAAGACAGGCAGCAGGGGGCAAACAGAGAACGACAAGACAGAAAACCAGAATAGAACCAAAATAAAACATTGACACAGACACAGACCATAACAATTTGAGGATGTGGATTTCTATCTCTTGTTTTTAATTTTGTCAGTAATTTGAAGTCAATGATTATGTTTTAATAAATGAATATAGTTTTGCAATAAACACAGAAAATAGATCAGTAGCTCGGGTTATATCTGTATAATTAACATAAAAGTTTGACATTATTTTTGGTCTTTTGTAATAAAATGATTATTGTGACTGTGGCGGGGTAACATTGTTTTTATGAAGCATGAAGTCACCAGAATGACCTTTAGGCCTACTGAGCATATGAGCAATGGCAAAAAAAATTGTGTCTGTTTAAACCAAGAAAAACTATTCTTGTTCTACCTGTAACCTTTGACGAATTTGGACATCTATGTGTCAGAGCTGTCAAGTCAATCAGCCATCAAGTCAGTCAACCACTGTGACCTGAACAAACATAAAGTTCCAGTGCTGCTGTCAATAAATTCACCTGTTGTTGTCAGTGGCTGCAGGCAAGCTTTGGGCATTAAGGGGACATCAATATATTTTGACAGGACTGACAATTTTCTAGCCTGAGCCTAAATGTCACTTTTTTTACACACACACACAGGCAGACACACACACACACACACACACACACACACACACACACACACACACACACACA
>NW_013952473.1:1646812-1651812 GCF_001266775.1 Austrofundulus limnaeus
TGTGTGTGTGTGTGTGTGTGTGTGTGTGTGTGTGTGTGTGTGTGTGTATGTCTTGTCTGATAGGTGGTGAACCAGGTGGAACTCTTTGAATAGTCTGGAGCCGGCAGTCTGGACCAGTGAGGGACTGAACCCTTCAACATCTGCAAATGACACCATCCTGCTGCAGATTGAGGTTTGAGATGGTTGTTGAAGATTTGTGTATCTGCACCTTTGTAAGTCACTTTTTGTAAATAGTGAGTATAAACGAGGGAGTTTTATATTGTGTGCTTTGATTTTGAAAAACGGGCGGTACTGTTGTGGTAGCCATGTTGGCCCTGATTGTTTTTTTTATGTTTTATTCCCCCCTGTATGGAGAGAAGAGAGGAGAGATCTGTAATTAAACGGAGACGAGTTTCCGTGCTCCAAATTTATTTGACTCTGTGGTTGTCTCACTGGGCAGGTTTTCAGCCCTCATAGCTCACACGTCACAGTGAGTACTAATTGAAGGAGGTAAAATACATATAAATATATATAATTTTTGTTTGATCACCAATTTTCTGTTTTTCTGTCAGGAGTTAAGTAAGGATTTTATCTTTTTTCTTTTTTTGTAGATAAGTTGATGGTTAAGTAAATAATTTTGTTTTAAATACTTTGAATTATATAAAACTTAAGCAACACATTATGTTCTGTTTTATTTACTTTAAAGAAGTGAGGAGTAGGGAGATGAACATAATGTTTTTGTGATACTGAGACTGGTCAAGTAGATCTCGGCAAACTGCCGACTTCAAAAGTAGATCTTGGTTCAAAAAAGGTTGGGCACCCCTGCTTTAGACCTTTTGTCTGTGATGTTTGTTTTAGTATTGTTGATATAATTTTTTTTCTGTAACGTATTAAAAACCTCTTGGGCCTTAAATCCTTGGTGTAAAATGAAGGGGTATTTGGTCTGTCTTTTTCCAGGCAATGTTAATGTTTATTGGCCTTGTCTACTCATTGAAGTACAGAGCCTGTCCAGTGATGTTGGATTAAAAAAATCTATCCCATGGCCACGCAATAATAATGCCTGGCTATGGGATAAATAACACATGGCAGACTATTGATTGCTTTCGTGGACAAGTCTGAGTTAAATCTTTTTTTTACAACCCAGACTGCATGTTATCAAGTTGTTAAAAATATATTTTTGGGAACTAAGAATCGTAGCATTGGCTGCTGTGAAAATGTGACAAATCTTCTAACTAAGTGTTTTCTTTCAGCAGACAAATCATCTGATTGTGATTAGTCATATTTCTATTCCCAAAAAAGGCTTTCTTTTGTTAACATTTAAAGGTGACAACAAAAGTTATTTTTTTTCCTGGTAAAGTGTTTGCTAACCGCTGACCCGATCCTGGATAAGCGGTGGAAAATGGACGGATGGACAGTGTTTGCTTTTCTTGTTGTCCTCTAAAAATGCTGATATTTTCATGTTCTTTGAGCTGGAGCAGAAATTGGTCCATGACTCATAGAGCAGAAAAGGCAGAGCATGCCAAACTTTACTTTTTCCCAAAATATGTTGTTGAAAAAAGAATATAGACACTAAAATATGTATTTCTGTTTTTTTTTTAACCAAATCAACTTGGCTATACAGTAGATACTATAATTTGACTTAATAAATGAATCAACTCATTGCATAAAAGTAAAAAGTCCACTTTTGCTTTTTGAACTTAATATTTCACCTTCTTCAAGTACCACTCAGGAAAAAAAATGAGGATAGAAAAGCTGAGAAGTGAAGGAAGACAAAGTAGAACGCCAACATGTTTCTGTGTTTTCAGATGTAAAGTGGGCTGAGGGATTGGCCGTAGTGTATTTATATCTGGGGAAAAGGCTATGTTAAAAAATAGAAAACTAAAATGGCTCCAACATAAGTGCATCCAAGCTTCAGTCTTTACGTCTGAGCTGCTTATTCATAGACAGAACTAGCTTACCCTCGTCATATGAACCTTGAAATAAATTGCTCTTCCAAGTGTAACCAATGCTCTCTCCAGTTTTTGAACCGAAAGTAAGAACTGCTGAGAAAAAGAGCACAGCAGAAAAAAAGTATGTGCTTGTCCGACTATGCAGATGAGAAAATCTGCTTTAAATCAAAAGCTTAAAGGGCAATGCAGTTTCTCAAAGGACAGATGCATGCTGGGCAAAGTCTTCAAGGTAAGTCAGTGTGCTGTGCTCAGCTGCATCAAACACAATACATATATAATGTGGTGGGAGACTGTCAAGAGTTGTTACCGACAGAAATTATCTGAGGCCTTGACTATTAAATATAAATGTATCCTTTCATTAATATTGGTGCTGCATATATTATACTATAACCTACTTACAGTGTCACAGCTATTGAGCCAAAGTGTTTGCTGGAAAATGACCTGAAATGACCTCATTCTTGGAAAACCTTATGAACTGAAGTTTCTTTTTGACCAGATACCAGAACAGGTAGTGTTTTTATTCACGGTTATTTATTCATTTAGGACCAGGTATTGATCATTACCACAGCCAAGTGTTCTCATTCATCCAAGCTTCAACAAAGTCAAGCACAGAACAATACAAATGTACAAAACCCAAGTGCTTTTCTTACGTCATGGCACAATAAAAGATGCATATGATTTTAATTCTCTGACTTCAGTCTAAACTATGTTAGACTTCCTGGGGTTGCATGGCTTGTAACTTCAAGCACAGCCCTGATATTGCACATTTTCTTTCCCTCAGCATGTTTCATAAGCTTCATGTAAAACCTTTATTCAACTATTCAAAAAAAAAAAAAAAAAAGAAGCATGGCCTTTCTTATCAGAAACCCAACCTCCTGCATTTTGCCTTAATACTACAATAAAGGCAGAGACAGACTGAAAAATATATTTCTATGTAGCTTTGGACTTCAAGTTTGACACAAAAAAGCAGTAAAACTAAAAGAAAAAGAAAGAAAAGAAAGAAAATGTAGCTTAGAACATATTTGTGATATGTATTTTTAACAACAAAATAAACACATGGATGAATATGAATAACTTACACTCAGAGCGCATTCTTGTGCGTCCACCCTCACTGACATAAGCATGCGGCTTTGGGTTGAACAAAGCCTTGGTGAGCAGCAAACTGAGGAGGCGTGACAATGCCTGTCAATCATTCTCTACCATGAAAAAACATTAAAGAGGACATACCATGCAAAAATCCAAGTTTTTAGCCAGTAAGTGTTTTATTATATAAAACAAATTTTACTGAGTCTCTAGGAGTGCAGAAAAGTTGAATTAACCTCTCTCAGTTCTGTAAAATATCTTTGTTGTTTGAGTCATATTTTTTCAACCTGTTCAGTTTTGTGAATATTGCGCCACAGTATTTGTGATGGAATGAGCATATAAGGTCTGGACTTACCAACTACAATCTGGTCATCTTCATTCTGCTTTGGTCAGACTCTGGCTCCAACATGTAATGCTGGATGGAAAAGTCCTCCATTGTTGACACCTTTTAAATAATTTGGAAATAAAACATTTCTGCGCCGGTGGATAGTCCACCGTAAACCCCTCTATCAATCTGGAGTGAATCAGTCTGGAAGCCGAAGAGGGCCAGTTTGTGTAGTGCCTTGTTTAGAACAGTCTTTGTTTCACCTGTGGGCAAAAACATAGGAGTTCCTGCCTTGAAATGTTTCCAGACATTTCCAGATGTTGCTGAGGGCTATTTTTTTAAAACAGGGTGTCAGACGACTTCCTCTAGCTCTTACCTTTAGCATAGCATGCAAACAAAGTAGTTTCAATTTTACAGCTGTTATTGTAAATCAAATATTTAGTGCACTCATAACAACTTTTATTCAACAATGGGTTGAATAGAAGCAGTTTATCCTATATTGCCGTTTATGTCACTGTAAAGTGCATCATTAGTTAACCAAAAGACAACAATAACTTTCAAGCATGGGAATTATGTAGGTGAACTGTTCTTGTAATGACACTCTTATCTGCCCAAAGTTACTGCTTTGACTTGTTTTATTTACATTCTTTTAGCTTCTAAAAGCTTTCCATTCATGGCAGGCATGCAAAAGAAGGAATTATTACCATTTTTTTATATTCTGACCTTTTAAAAGCAGAAGTGACCCACGCGACCCTGAAAAGGAAGAAGCGTGTACAGAAAATGGATGGATGGATGGAAGGGCTTGCACAAACACATACAGAGACACACATAAAAAAGAAAATGTGTAGACACACTATCACTTGGTAAAATTATGTGTAAATGTCACGAAGCTTCTTGGATTATCCTGCATGTAGGGGTTGGTGGTGGGCGATAGTGGGGAATTATTTTACATGATATAAATAGGTTTAGAAGCTCAGTATGCACTCCATTTATATACTGAACAATGATACAATGACGACAATAAGGAGTACCTGTAGCGGAAAAAACATGTATCCACTCTGTTTTTCCACATGTGATCACATGTACAAATGAAAGTCATAAAAAACTTACTAAGTCTTGCACAAAACAGAAGTAAAATGTGTGCATTTCAAGTTAATTTAACATGTTTTCAATGGTAAAAAAGTAATTTCCAAAATGTGAAATTTATGGGTTTTTTATTCCAAATCTAATGCAAAAACATGTTTTTTTTTTGTAAGGGGTATTGATTTTAAAACTTAACAAGGTGTAGTGTTTAATGTTTAGTGTGCACTTTAAGTTTTGCACATTTTCCTATAATGGTTTGGTATCAACTCTAATTTGTCTAAACTTCAATGTATGATAGGTGAGCTGTATTTCTTAATTACATCAACATGTCCAAAAGCTTTAAAGATGTCTCTTGCCAGAACTCATGGCAACACAATTCACTTTTGAGTTCCAGTGCTTGATAAGGTTAACAGCCTTAGTAAAGTCTAGATTGACAGAAGATTTTCAAAGAAGATGTCCCCATGTATGGAGGACCAAACCTATCATTATTGGAAATAAATGTATAAATATATAACTGGCGTATTAAAATAAATTATAGGGTCAAAAAGAAGTTTGACAAATAAATTATTGTGCCATTAAAT
>NW_013952473.1:1651943-1655090 GCF_001266775.1 Austrofundulus limnaeus
ATTTAATGGCACAATAATTTATTTGTCAAACTTCTTTTTGACCCTATAATTTATTTTAATACGCCAGTTATATATTTATACATTTATTTCCAATAATGATAGGTTTGGTCCTCCATACCCATGAGTCAAATGTGACTAGATGTCAAATGAAACCAAGGTCCATGGTGGTCTAGACTCGTGATTCCACTGATTTTTCCCCTCTGATATCCACACCCCTGCCTACTAACTAATTTTGTACAGATGACACAACCACTTTTATAATGGAACTTTATCTGAATCAAGCCATTGGGTTCCAGTAATAAATGAACTTCAAAAAGACTAAATTTATGACCTTGACTCATTTCTGTCTTTAGTCAGCAGATCCATTTATTCATGGCTTGATGAAAAGTTAGCTCCTGGCAATTTACAGTTTTGGAATTTTCCTTTCTGAAAAGGAACTATTTAATTTCCTGATCCTTTGTACATGAGACTCCATGACTTTGTCCTCACATGTCATTTTAACAAACCAGATRAATGTGTTTTAATGTATATAGTTGGTTGTGTTTTCTACAATAGTTACAAAAGTGGGTAAGCAAATGGGTTACCTCTAACTTCTACCCTTCATTTTCACCCACTTTTTTCTTTCCTGTCACACCTTGGACAGGGACAGAGACACAGAGACAAATGAGATAAAGAAATCATGTAGCCTGCTCTTACTCACACCTGCGTGCATGCTTCTGGTTGACGAAAGGAAAATGTAGTACTTTGTGTTAATGTATTACTTTGTAATTGTGTATACTACTTAGCGAGGTTGTAATTATTGTATGCATGTGTGGATGTGTATATGTGTATATATGTCAATGTGTATATGTATGTGTGTATATGTTTATAAATGAGCATATGGGTATATGTACATACATATGTGTATGGTTGATTGTTGGGTGTTTGTTTTCTTCATAGTTTGACGGTCAGAGGTTGGGTGTGTTGTCTTGTGTTGTTGGTGTACATTTCACATGTCGTCAAAGTTCTATCAGTTTCTCTCTACAGTACTTACATTTCTCTTTTTCTTTTTCTTCTTTACTCTAGTATTATATGAAAAGGTCACTAATGATGCGGAAATTAAGAAACTAACATTCAGTTTTGTTTTCTACTGAAGTGGCCAAGAGAAAAAAAAAGGAAAATGTAGTACTTGAAGAAAATCCATGCATGTATAATGGAAACATGCAAAATCCAAACAGAAAGGCCCCGTTTTGCTGTGAGGCTCTACTGCTTCAACCTTCAACTTGTCCCCTTTAAAAGTTTAAAAAGGATAATCTTGTACCGTTGGTGTGAAGTATTTCTAATAAATGATAAAAATGTAAGAATCTATTCTGTTGAATATACTCCCATCAAAGCCAGCTATAATGGTATTCTCTCCTTCCCTCTGCATGTCTGTAAACCTACTATTGTCCTGCCCAGAACTTTTAATCAAAATAATTTACCAAAACTTCATATGCATATGCATCATCACCGGACAGAGTGTCACATACACTATTCATCCTACCATATGCAGTACTCTTGTTTTGTTCTGTCATCAGTCTGTTATATCTGACAGATATCTTTAAAAAAGTGAGCCATGATTTCTCTCCGTCTCTTTATTTCCCCATTTTCTTGTCTAAATTTCTGTTGCTTTCCCTTTTTTCCCCCACCCACGCTGCCCGGCCTAACCTCTTCGTTTGAAAACTTGTTCAGCACATGGACTGAGGCAGTTAGACAATGGGACAACCAGAGTTCTAAAGTGCCTAAGTACAAATACTTTGTTACTGTACTTTGTTATCTGTACTTTACTTAAGTAAGAATTTTTCAGTCAAGTTTTTTTCTTCTACTCTTTACATTTTTACACAATTATCTATACTTTCTACTGCTTACATTTTTAAAAAGGTAAGAAGTAGAAAGTTGTTACTCCTAATTCATTCCAGCTCATTATTGTAAAAAAAATACTGTCCTGATAAATTGTGTGCCTCCTGGATAGAGTGAATTTAATTGTGGTTGGATGAGAAGTATAAATACATGTATACCATTCTGACACTGTATTAGTTTGTACACAATCCATCACAGCTGCACACCTTTATAAAAGTATTTTTGGAGGGGTCCCCTACAAATAAATCTATTTTGGAAAATATAACTGCTCATTTTTACTAAATACTTTTACTTTTAATACTTAAGTACATTTTATGTCATAAATTTATTTTGATACTTAAGTACAAAATAAATCTGATGATTTTCCATAAGAAATATTTTTAGAGGAGACTCAAATTTTTACCAAAGTAATTTTATGATAAGATACTTGTACTTCTACTCAAGTGTCCCTTTGAGGTACTTTAGGAGACAGCATTTGGCATGCCAGGGTACTGTATTTCACATTCTCTGTGCTTTGTCCTGAGGCTGTAAACTTAAGATTACGAATCAAAAATTAAGAATCAAACAGAGGTTGTTTTGCTGGCAAACCACTGTGGCTTTTTTCTTTTACTGTAAAAAGACCTGGATTTTAATCTAATCTCACTCACATGCATATTTTTAATGTGATAAAACTACTCCTTCCTATAAGTTTGGAAGCTTATCATTTTCTTTAACTCTTCTCATATCTCATACATTAATCCTTGTTTAAAAAATGAACTACCTGTATTTCAGAAATATCTTAGTCGAACATAGAAAAAAAATATTTTTTTTTTTTCAAATTGGATTAAATCTTAATTAAAAACCTGTAAACCAGTGATCACAAACAGGCAGCTTGAGAGTCATTTTAGGTCCACAAATTCTTTTCATCTTGTTGGCAAATGATAGAAATATTAATTATGCACAACCACATAAGTTATAGCTCATCTCCGAAGGGTTAATTATGGCAGTAATTGGACTTGTCAGAGTGCTCATTCACAGTATTTAATCAGGCGCAGCTCTGATTTTGAAACACAGCTATTAGAGGAGATGCAGCTGAGTTCTCAAAACCAGTACAACTGGAAAGCCCCGAAGAATCTGATAAGTGCTTTTAAATCAGAGATCTCAAGTCTGAGTACAGGCACCGGCGTAATTTACACGGGGGTTAGGGGTGTTATAACCCCCCACCCCAATAATTTGATCCAGTCAATATAACCCACCCCCAATGAAATTGCATCATTTAAGTATACGTAT
>NW_013952473.1:1655100-1660235 GCF_001266775.1 Austrofundulus limnaeus
ATATATATATATAAGTAATGAAACGGTCCTTGTCAAAAATGTTGAACCATAGGGACATGTTAAACTAAGGTGTGTCCTTTAATGAGCATCACGTGTGTCTTCAATGTAGTAATCTTTCTATTTACATATGTCTGTAAATTATGCTTTTGGTGCTTTTCCCTCTGGGAATAACATTGCAACTTTGTGGTATGTTTAGACAGTGAATAACATCATTGATCTCTTTACTTTTCTAAGTTGGAGAACAGTTAGTCTTCAACCCTATACGTATTTGTCACACTTTTTAAACTCTTTTTTTTTGTGTATTTTACTTTGGTTCTGTGCTTCCACACTTGCTTTATGTTCAACAATTTTGTTGCATTATTCTAAGTCCTTTCTCCTGTTTATTTATGTCCTTTTTTGCTTTCAGCTCTTCTCTCACAATTGATCCCAATTAATTATTCATCACATCTGTTTAATTTCATCTTTCACTACTTTATCATGCATGTCAGTCAGTTGTCAGAGCGTCATCACTGTTGGCGTTCTACACTACACTGTCAATTGTGTTTAATTGCATACTTTTGAATTGTTTGTTATTGGTTTCTTTTTCACCAGCTGTTTAGGCAATCACTGAATGTGATAAGAGGATAAATAGCAATTCATGTCAAGTATAAACACTACTGATTGCACATATAGAAATGCAACTGGACATTTCTGTTTCAAAAACAAACATTCAAACTGTTGAACTGACAGCTTAGACAGCTGGAAGTTGTTACAGCAGCCAACAAATGGACGTGTAAGTACAAACAACTATTTAGCTAAATTGTGCCTTTTTTATAGAATGCTGTGCAAGCAAACCGTTTTACAGTGACAACAAAAAATCTCAATAAAATAATGTATAAAAACAACCAAATTAAACAAGTCTCCCATTGTTTTTTACAACAACGTTATTGTGTGTTATAAGAAGACTGAGGAGGCACAAAAAACATGCTAAAACTGACTGAGCAAAGAACTTCAGAGTGTCACAATTTTTCAACAAGATAGAAGATGTGTTTTAATCCAGGTGTCTCTTTCTCCCAGCTGAAAACACTTAATTCTGCCGTTCTCTTGTACAAACATTCAACCACACTAAAGCAAGCCAAGCTTTACAAAAATAAATCTTAACAGAAAATTCAACATTAAATAATTTATTATATCAGTTAATCTAAATAATGCGCATTTATTAGGAACAATTACAAATCATCAAAATGTAATATTTTATTGAACTGAAGCTTTAGCCGCTGTTTCAAAATTGTCAGTGTCTTGTAGTATAAAGTGTTTATATAGTATGGTTGGATAAAAGGCACAATATAAGTACAGTCTATTTACCATTCATTACTTCAGTCTGCACTAACCAATAGTGAGACGTCTTACAGTAGTTCCTCCTTAGGCTCCACCTCTGAAATTCATGTTCTCTGAGTTCAAAACTTTTGGAGTTCAACCACAAGCTTAGAGCATCAACCAAAAGTTTGAGATTCAACCAACATTCTCTGAGATGCAAAAGTGTTTCTGTGTTTGGCCAAAAAAACTTTTAGATTTATATGTATTTTTAGTATTGAAACTGGTTTTTTTTTGTATATTTTTTATTGATTTTTTTTCGGATTTAAACTACTTTCTTGTTTCATTGAATAATAAAAAAATATGAAGGAAAAACAAAATTACCTTTGTAATTGATAAGATCACAAACAAACAAAATTCAAGATTCAGGCTTTCATTGCATTTACAGTGGGGTTTGAAAGTTTGGGCACCCTTGTTGATTTACCTGATTTACTTTTTTAAATCATTGATAGTTTGGATTAAAAAAATCAGTAAAATCTATCATATAAGGAACAAACAGTGACATTTGAGAAGTAAAATGAAGTTTATATGATTTACAGAAAGTGCGCAATAATTGTTAAATAAAATTAGGCAGGTGCATAAATTTGGGCACTGTTGTCATTTTATTGATTTCAAAACATTTAGAACTAATTATTGGAACTCAAATTTGGTTTGGTAAGTTCAGTGACCCCTGACCTCCATACATAGGTGACTCCAATTATGAGAAAGGATATTTAAGGGGGCAGTTGTAAGTTTTTTTCTTCTCTTTGCATCTTCTCTGATGAGTGGCAGCATGGGAGTCTCAAAACAACTTTCAAATGAGCTGAAAACAAAGATTGTTCACCGTCATGGTTTAGGGGAAGGATACAGAAAGATATCTCAGAGATTTCAACTTTCAGTGTCCACCGTGAGAAACATTGTGAGAAAATGGAGGACCACAGGCACAGTTCAAGTCAAGGTTGGAAGTGGCAGACCAAGATAAATCTCCAATAAACAGAAGCAAAGTATGTTGAAAACAGTCAGTCAACCCACAGACCAGCACCAAGGACCTACAACATCATCTTGCTGCTGATGGAGTCACTGTGCATCGTTCAACTATTCAGCACTTTACACAAGGAGATGCTGTATGTGAGAGTGATGCAGAGGAAGCCTTTTCTCCATCCACATCACAAACAGAGCTGCTTGAGGTATGCTAAAGCACATTTGGACAAGCCAGCTTAATTTTGGAATAAGGTGCTGTGGACTGATGAAACTAAAATAGAATTATTTGGGCAGAACAAGGTCTGTTATGCATGGAGGAAAAAGAACACAGCAGTCCAAGAAAAACACCTGCTACCTACAGTGATGCTGTAGGGCTGTGTGGCCAGTACTGGGACTGGGAATCTTGTTAAAAGTTAAGGGACACATGGATTCCAATCAATATCAGCAGATTCTGGAAACCAATGTCCAATAATCAGTGACAAAGCTGAAGCTGCTGAAGCCGGGGCTGATTTTCCAACAAGACAACCACCCTGAACACTGCTCAAAATCTATTAAGGCATTCATGCAGAGGAACAAGTACAACGTTCTGGACTGACCATCTCAGTCCCCAGACCTGAATATTATTGAAAATCGGTGGTGTCACTTAAAGAGAGCTGTCCATTCTCAGAAACCATCAAACTTGAATGAACTAGAGATGTTTTGTAAAGAAGAATGGTCTAAAATACCTTCAGCCACAATCCAGACTCTCATTAGAAGCTGTAGGAAGAGTTTAGAGGCTGTTATTTCTGTGAAAGGAGGATCTACTAAATATTGAGCTAAGTCTTTTTATTTTTTGTGCCCAAATTTATGCACCTGGCTAATTTTGTTTAACCAGTTATTGCACACTTTCTGTAAATCATATCAACTTCATTTCACTTCTCAAATATCACTGTTTGTCCCCTATGATATATTTGATTTTTTAAAATCCAAACAATCAATGATTTATAAAAGTAAATTAGGAAAATTAAAAGGCTGCCCAAACTTTCACACCCCACTGTAAATATGACCAAGCTGGAAAAGGTGAATGTCCATCCAAGTAAGGCACTGTAAAAGTGTTTTTATATTCCACTCTCTGGGTCTAGAAGGCCTTGCCAGTTTGCTTTTGGCACATTCTAATTGGTAGTAAATCTAAGAGGGTTTAAAATGTTAAAACAAAAGTTTGTTTTTTCCCCTTTATTTCATTATTTGTTAATAAGTCTGGTGTTAAAAGCACAAAACTCTCTTCACACAACAAACTGAACAAGGTAAAAGGCTTTAAAAATTTACTTACATACTCTTTAATTAACCATCAGGTCTTAGCATGAAAATGAGTACATCCATTCTCACAAAACCAGTTGTATTGCTCCTCTGGAATGTGCCATAAACCAACTAACCTATCTGCCATAACAAGTGTCCTTTCTACTCCCAACATTAATAACAGCCATGCAAGCAGATAGCAATGGCTGTATCTGAGATTTAAACAGATGTAGTCAGGGCATTCAGCCAGGAAACTACTAGAAGATAGAGGATATCAAGGCTAATAGGAAAAATTGCCTCCTAGGTTCAATAACAAAATGTCTAAACACTTGAATTCAGAGCTTCAATATTTCATTTTGAATTACTAGTCACATACATTTGCAACTATCTACTACGAACAACGATTGTTTTTTGTCTTAATATTTTTTGTTGTTTTGTTTCTATAAGATGGCTTTTGTGTTAGATCTCAGTACTCATCCATGCAGACCTGTATTTTTGATGCCATTCTTCAAGTTAACCTCACCTCCTCCCCATCTGCCAAAATTTCCATTATGTTACTTTACTACATTACTTTATTCTTATTATTTTATTGTTGTAAAGTAAATGTGAATATGTCTCCTGATATAATGTTAAAGAGTGGCATAATTTTCTTGTAACTAATCTCATCTGTTCCCTCTGTGACCTGTATGAGACTTACACTGGTATAGCTCACGGGTGGATGCCGCCCATTTTGTTCATACACTTTAACCTGCAGTAAGTCATAAATAATGCAAGATATTGATTTACTGGGGTACTGCTTCCTTTCATTAACTGAGGTTTAAAAAGTCAATGAAAGCACCCATCAGTTAGTAAATTGCTTTGAATTTGGTCTTATCATCTTAGTTTGCTATGTGACTGTGAGCCTGTTTGTGGAGTGTGCTGAAGCTGTAGAGTGATACTTCAAATGTTATTACAAGTCTCAAGTTTGAGCTAAGAACACAGTTTCTCATCAGAGACCAGTTTCATTGTATGATTCAGTATCTATTTAGCAATCAGTCATGCTATATATATGAATATATGTAATGACCACCAACACAGTGATTATACGATGTGAATAAAGCCAATGCCACAGTCAGGCTTTTCTCGCCTCTTACATATTACCACTGTTTAGCTCAATGTAGCTTGAAAGCTGATCTGGTATAACTTTCTCAATGCATGTAAAAGTCCTCTCAAAGAACTGGGTTCATGGTAAAAAATCTCCCTCTGCAATGTGATTGAGCTCACTCTCTCCTAGATCTACTCCATCACAACAGATCTAATGTTACACACAAGCCTGATTTGCACTATCCACCCACTAAAGCGTGAACTGTGGCTGTGAGAAATGTGACTGCAGTTATTACAAGCGAGGACTCAACAATGTGCACCCCACTACTGCCCAGGGATGTTTGAACATTGAGTAACTCAGCCATCTGCTCCGTCACTAAATCTTTCTCTTATGCCTTTTTTCTTTACACACACACACACACACACACACACACACACACACACACACACACACACACACACAC
>NW_013952473.1:1661580-1677635 GCF_001266775.1 Austrofundulus limnaeus
CACACACACACACACACACACACACACACACACACACACACACACACACACACACACACATCCTTTCTTCAAGACTACTGCTCCTTGGGGAGCATATGCAATGCAGTGATCCAACACTAATTCTACTGCCTCTGCTCAGTATAATCCAAACTGCTCTACTGGGGAAACAGAGGATGGGGCAAACAAAAGAAGAATTACAAACAAATAAATAACTTTAGCTCTGGCGATTGCTTGATTGGTGTACTTTTCTGCGAGCAGTGATGCCGTTAATTTTGACCAGATATGTAAAATCAAATGGTCTTTGTGCACATAATTTGGATTTTGTGGCCAGTTTTTTTTTTTTTTTTTTTTTTGTACACTACATTTAGTTTGAAAAAAAAATTGTCTGAATATTTGATAAAACCTGCTCCTCCTTGACTTGCCCCTACAGAGATTTTGGAGTGTAATCATTCTAAATTTCAGAGAGCTCAACTTCCACCAGAGGAGTATGAATATTTCACCCTCTGCAAATGAGGGCTCAGCATTGAATTCCTTGATGGCGGTGATCATGGCATGGTAATTAGTGAGATGGTTACACCATGATGATAGTTATCATTTTGCTCGCATCAAACGCTGTCAATCACAGCTCATGTGGAGCTAATAAAAAAGATAAAGAAAAAAGAGACCCTTTGGGTGGTTTGTTCATGCAAATAATAACAAGCTATAATTACATTTATAGAAGATGCAATCTCTGGTGGCTCCAAGAGTAACTGCATGTGCGGTGTCATTCATTAATTTGATTGTCGCTTTTTTTGAGCATATATAACTTCACCAAAGCTTAAAAATTAAATGACAAATGTAGCTTGAACAATACAAGGAAGTTTAAATACAGTTGTTATAATTATTTACACAACTCATCTTCTGGTCACACTTCCATCTGTTTGCTTGCAGTTTTTATTTGTTTGTTTTTCACATTAGTGACACCTACTGTTCTGGAGGAGAACTGCAGCAACTCTCGTAATAAACAGTAACAAACTCTGATATGCTTCACCCTTGTGGTGATTCTGTGTCTGCCGCTGATCTTACCTTGTATTTTACTGAGTGGAAGGAGCTGAGTCATTTCTCCTCACCTGATCGTGATCCAGTGCTGATGAGGCTCCTGGTATTTAAGCACCTGACACACAGCCATTCCTTGCTGGAACGTTCTATGACTTCGGTAACAGTAGTGACATCTGCATCACTACAGACACAGCACCATTCCGCCTATTGATCTCCCTCTCCATTATTCCCTTATTTGTGAACAAGACCTTAAGTTAAGTAAACACCTCTAATTGGGAAAGGACCTCTTCCCCGACTCAGAGGAGGCACTCTGTATTGTATTGCACTGTGTTGCATTAAATATCAGTATCAAATACACACGGAATTAGGGCTGCAATTAATGATTATTTTAAGAATCGATCAATCTGTTGATTGTTTTTTCGATTAATCGATTAATTGGCCAAATCATTAAAACACTTAATTACATAAATATGAGTAGATATGAATTGATTTCATTCCTGTATAAATCAATAATGCAAGTTATTGATTAATTAATTAATCTGAAGTTGATTTATCTTATAGATTGACTAACAATTAATTGATAAGTAGCCATTTTCTTAAAAACTGTAGTTTTCGCTTGAATCAAGAGGGTCTTTTCATATCATGAAGGATTTTGTTTATAATATCCTGAATTAAAAAAAAACAGAAGCACATCATACAGCGGGTAAAATAAGTATTGAACACGTCAACATTTTTCTCAGTAAATATATTACTAGAGGTGCTAATGACATGACATATTCACCAGATGTTGGTAACAACCCAAGTGATCCATACATACAAAKAAATCAAACCATAAATGTCCAGAAATGAAGTTATTTGTAATAATGTGGAATGGCACAGGGAAAAAGTATTGAACACACTTACTGAAATTTATCTAATACTTTGTACAAAAGCCTTTGTTGGCAATGGCAGCTTCAAGACACCTCCTGTACTAGTCTCATGCATTGCTCAGGTGTGATTTTGGCCTATTCTTCCACACAAACAGTCCAAATCTTGAAGGTTTTGTGGACCTCTTCTATGAACTCTGATCTTTAGTTCTTTCCAAAGATTTTCTGTTGGATTCAGGTCAGGTGATTGGCTGGGCCATTCCAGCAGCTTTAGTTTCTTTCTCTGAAACCAACTGAGAGTTTCCTTGGCTTTGTGTTTGGGGTCATTGTCTTGCTGAAATGTCCAGCCACGTTTTATCTTCATCATCCCGGTAGATGGAAGCAGATTTTAATCAAGAATGTCTCTGTATTAGAGCTGCCACAAACAATTATTTTTATAATCGATTAATCACCCATTTTTTTTCGATTAGTCGACTAATCAGATCATACGTTAATTGAATATAAAACATAGAGCTTATCGTGCCAGAAAGCCACTGCTATTATATAACCATTGTTAGATTTTAGCCATATGTTAACTAAAAATAATTGCTGTGGAAGGCAAGTTCTGCTCTGCAGATATCGCACAGGTTTCTCTTTCATTTTCTTAAAATGATCCCACACTTTTGAGCTCCGTTGCTGGGTAGCCATGATACCAGAGCCTGTCTGTATAATGTGTTGTGACGTTCACGGCCTACCCCAGTTACCACTACTGTGAATGTGTGTCAAGGACAGAAAGGCAGATGTGGCAGTGGAAGGTGTCAAAGCAATTTGGAGAGAAAAACAAGTAAAGAACAACAAAAAAAAAGAAAACGATTATTATTAAATTAGTCATCGATTATTTTAACAATCGATTAGTTGTCGATTAATTGATTAATCATTGCAGCCCTACACGTAATGACAACATATTGTGTTTAAAACCTACATTATACTGTATAACTGTCAAATTGTATTTTAAATAGAAGATGAATTGAAAAAAAAATCCACAGTTTGTTTCTCAGTTAAGTTTGCTGGCAGCACATTGAATCCTCATTTGATGCCTCCTTCATTTTCGAGATTTTGTGGGCCGAAAGAGGAGGAGCCTTCCAATTGGGACAGCACTCGGCGCAGGGCAGTGACACAAGTGGCCAACAAATGCACACTCATGAGGATGCAGCCCATCATGTATCTTTAATTAACTGGACTGTTTGTGATGTATTGAGACACATCATTGGCCACAGACCACAGATGCACAATCCTTACTTACTGTATCTCAGCAGATAGTTATGGTGATGTGAAGGCTGTGTTGTCAAAAAGGAGATGAAGCACTGATGTGTGCTTGCTTTGATGGTACCATTAAAGTATTAAACACCCAAAACACAACTTCTAATTATAAAAGTTAATAACTGTAACATGAAAATACTTCTACATGACAGAGTTTTTAAACTGCAACAACAGATAAGTTACATCACAAATCCAGCTTTTCTGTTAAGAGATTTTAAAAAAAAAAACTCATGTCCTTTTACTTGACAACTCTCTCATCTCTCTGTTCCTTTCCTTTCACCTGAAAGTTTAAGTCAGGCAGCAAGCAGATTCCTGAAAAGCAGGGAAGAGAGAAATACCTCCAAGGATTAGTAACTAATCCAGGCTTCGAGCTGTGAGGCTCTGGACTCTGCCTCCTGTCCTTCAAAACACATGGTGTTCTTTAGGCAGGGTCACTGCTAATGGATCAGGGTTTCAGGGGTTTACAAGAAGAGAGTGATGGGGATGCTTGTTAGCAGGCCAAGAGAGTATAAGCTGCCATTGTTGGTTAGTGAAAAAAGGGTGGTGTTAGACAGAAGCTGGGGTGGAGGGGTGGGGATTTAGAGTGCCCGAGTTAACAAGCTGGGAAAAATATATGATTCTGTTCAAATTCTAAAGAAAAGAATACATATTTTTTCATTAAAACTAGATGACAACACAAAATGTGTGGAAATAAAATGAACCGGCATTTATAAGATCCCAGTTTGGAGCATTTACTAAATGAGTTGTGCAGACAAAAAGCTCTGTCAGTTCTGGAGTATGAAAAATAACATTTAGATGTCATAACAGCTGACATGTGAATGTCAAGATCTGATGTATATTTAAAGAAGAAAGAGAACAAAATATAATTGCATGCTCTAGTTGCATTTAATGAGGCTCTGGTCAATGACCAATGTCCAGGGTGCTGAATGTGCTGCTCTCAGAGGGGATTCTGACATTTAGGAACCTTGTTGTTCCAGATCTTTGAATCTTAGAAATGTCAGACTCTGTCCACACTTCAGTCAATTCTGCCTGTTATTTTTCAATGCACTTTATTTAGTAAGAAGCTATTACAGTTCAGCTGGTTTTAGTGTATGCTTGTTTTATCAGCAAGTTAAGGCAACAGTATTCATTCAGTAAAGAAAAAAAAAAACATTTTAATTATTTGCATTGATTGCTTACAATAGTTTATTTACATATACAGTAACAATACCAGTAGGTTTGTATCTCTATTTTGACAGTGAACCTCATGAGGTACAATACATTAAATTAATCAATTCTAATAAATATGTACTGTACATTACATACTGTATACACAACTGAGATTCATTGTGAAAACTTACATTCACTGCATAACAGCTACTGAAAACACCACACATTTAAGATACTGCCAAGTTATTTTTCAGTGCAAGTGGTTTGTCAACAGGAGGTGGGCCAGGTCTGGCAATGGCGGCACTGTTTTTAAGATGGCATGCCACACATGGGCCAACTGTGTTTTGGTTTATGTGATTTTGGACCATGTATGGACCACCATTATTTGTGGTATCTGTGGGTGAGTGTTAGTGCGCTGTGTGGGCCAGAACAGGGCCAGACAAATTTTGCTACATGGAAATTTTGTTAAAAGGGCTGTATCGTAAAATCTTTTTTTAGTTTTACATCATGTTATAATGTTATCCTCTCATCAAAACCTGTGATGTCCTGAGGCAGCCAGGCAGAGGAGCAAAAATGACCGGTTGGGACTAGAACCGCCTTTTGGGACCAGCTCCGCCTCTGGGCTGTGTCTCCAAGCTGAGCTTCCTCATCACAGAGCACACCTCGCCACCCGTGACTCCTGCAGGCTTTCATCAGCAACAAAGCAAACAACTGGTGAAACTGAAACTGTCTGCTGAGCTCCCAATACTACTTCTGAGTGCTGCCCTTTTCAGATTCAAAATACCTTTGAGGAAACGTATTTTCAGATGCCCGGTAAACTTTGCCGAGCTTCCATATCCTGAGATGCAATTTTCCAAAACAGATAATGTATAATGTTTTTTTTTTTTTTTTTTTTTTTTTTTTGTCGTTACAACAAAGTCTGCTATGTGGCTCCATATTATAAACAGCAGAGCCCTGTAGAGAGAAGTGGCTGTGATGAAATGGGTGGAACAGAAGCGGAAGGAGGTTCTTAAAGGGACAGAAGCCAATTTCAAGGTGTTTAGAAACAAAAATGATGAAGAGTTTATTTTCTATTTAAACATAAAAACAGCATTCTAATAATAACTAAAGGTGACAGAGATATTTATTATGTTATAGACTTTAAGTATTATGCCTGAGAAACACATAATATTGCCACGTTAATGTTTCTTTCTTCCAAAGGTTTTGCTAGACTGACATATTGCTCACAGCTTTAGAGAACCTCATTTTATAACTTCATCTACATTTTAGAAGAAAAGCTTTTTACTATATTTCTTATTAACAATTTAATTTACCCCTGTAAAAAGAGATCTCATGGGTTTCACCAATAAAAGCTTTATAACAAATGACACAAATGCTGTACATTCTATACACTATGTGCATGCATTGCCTTTTACCCTGAGTAATGCACAAATAGGCCCATTAGAGCTATACAAGTTATCAAATATTTTCCTTTTTTCTGAGTTTACAGCCCAAAAACTGTGTTCACTTTATAATTTAAAGCCAACATGGATGTGCTTTGATCTAACATAGACAATATAGTGTCCAGCAGTGTGACATTCTTTATGACATGGAAGAAGTTTGTTTAGAACTCCGTTAGAAAATGCGCCTTCTGCTTTTTTGAGCTGCTGTTATTTAAAAAAATAAATTAGGTGTGAACGATAGCCATGTGATGTGAGTATCAGTCACCTGGAGGCAGGACTCAAAAGCCTGAATTTTGCCTGAAACTCTCAGACTGAAGAAGTCTCTTGGAGAAGAGACGAAACGTTTCATTAAAGAAGAACCCGTCCAGAGGACCTATACAGTTATTTTCTTTTTGATTTTTTACCTGGATTACTGAGATGCATCAGGACATGCTGTTATTTCACTTTTATCGTATAGCAATCTATTTAAATGCATATTTGATTCCCATTAAACCCATCCCTACTGATGCAAGCTAAATCTGATACAAGAAAAAAAATGCTTTGAATTTAAGTAAGACGTGGCTGGGGTGAAGGATTTAGACATGATGACACCATTATAGGTGGTTTAAAAGGGTTAGGGTTTATTGGGTGTATAACACTGCATTATGTAATAATGCCACAATATGAAATAATGTAATAAAATTGGGCTTGAAAATGTAATAAAGCCACACTAAAATTGCATTAAGTTATAACTGATCCAAAATGTAATAAAAGTCTTCAACACATTTTGTAAAACTTGCAGCCACATTATGTAATAACATTATTTCATTTTGTGGTATGATTGTTGCAAAATGAGGTGGTTGCTCTTTTTAGAAATTATGATACATTAATGTAATAAACAATCACAAACCAATGTGGGAGACTAAACTCTGGGCAAATGGTGTTCACACCCACTTTGTCATCCCACCCCACCCACAAGACCATTACTCCTCACGGGACAGGAAGTCAGTGATGACATTTGTGTCCTGGTCTATCCTGGACTTGAAAGCAGAAAGACTGGAGAGACAAACACCATCTTGGTATTGTGTCATGAGAGCTACTTTCACAACAACCCAATATGCCATTTGCAATAACGATGCTACCATGTCCTCTATTGTTTACGTGTCTTTTCAAGGTCTTCTACCATGTTTAATGGCTGCTAACAAATAGCTTAATGGAACATAGCCGCCACCAACTGGTGAGTCCATCCAGATGTTATTTCAGAATATACATTTTTTTAGTCCATTTGTCAAAATTACTTCTACACTAAATACAGAACCTAATTATTTTTGTACAATATGTTCCAGGTTTAAGTAGCATACAATACCTTATTATAGTTTTGTCTGCAGCTATGTAAATACCTATATGCTCGTTATTTTACTGACTTACTTCAAGTTGTCTGTTTTGAAATGAGTCACCGCTCATAACTCACTCTGTCTCTGCACAGAATTATGAGATTGATGTGTCAAGACAAGCAGAGGATGATGTGGAACACTGTTCTGTTAGACTCTGTCAATCACTTGAAGTTTAGCCTGAAAAAAAAATATGAATGTGCAGGTCTTTGTTTCCTGTCTGGCTATTTTAACTGAAAAACACTGTCTTTTTCACTCAGGATGCAGAAAAAAGAGCTTTAGCTGTCTTTTGTCTATTTAACAATCAAACCTGAAATGCACAGGCTTGCATCAAAATGCCCAAGCAGCCGAATGTTTTGATTTTAATTGTCCAGCTTTTTTGTATTTTCCTGAAGATGGTCAGCACTTCTTAAAATTCTCAGCAAAAACAGTTGTGTTGTCCTTTTTTATTCACGCTCTTGTTTTTAGACAGCCCTTTATGAGGACATTACGACCTGAAACTACAATGGATTTGTTCTCTGAAAATTCTTTCTCAATGTCGGCAACCTAAAAAAAATAATAAAAAAACAAGAAAAGAAAATACTAAGTAATTTTTACACAGCTTATTTAATCTTGTTCTAGTGTATTTTGACAACAAGAAAACATTCAAGCAGCCTGCATATTGTCCTCTTCCAAGAGTCCAATTAATATTCTGTGTTTTACTGCAATGAACAGACACAACATACTTCTTAAATTATCACCAAACAACGATATTCAACCAAAACATACCTTTTTAACTAATAAAGCTCAAACATATTTTTTCCAATGGGATATGATGCTGACAAAATCAAATGTCTAGTTTAATTGATTTTAAAAAGATTTTGTTTGCAATTTTAATGCAATACAATCAGTGTCCATAATTATTCTGTTTCCTAAAGGCAATCACTGAAAGTAAAAAAAAAAATGAACACAATGTGTTATAAAGCAAGAAAGAAATCTGCCTGTTTTATTCCCTCTGAAGATTGTCATGAGTTCAAAACCAAATTTGCAGACAAAGCTTGAGAAAACTTGGAAGTATTTTTAAGCAAAGATTGTGGAATTGAGAAGTACAAGTGTGATCTACCGGCATATTGTATACATTCTGATGAGGTATGCGGGCAAAACGATAGGTTTGGTTGAAATTGCAAATCACCAATATAGAGGAGGTTTTGCAAAAGCCACAGGTATCTGAATTTAAACTTCTGTCTTTATTGTGCTGCAGTGACATACTGGATCATCRGTATTTATTTTTAACGTGTCATTCTTGATCTCTCTCGTTTGTTTTGCATTTAGCCACACAGTCACTTTCATTTGCACCTTATCTTTGATTTTATGCTTGTTGATCTTTGTTTATCTGCACAGATTATGACCAATCTAATTTAGGGTAATAATGTGACTGTGCTTTGGTGGTTTCTTTCCAAATGCTTTATTTTGATTCAGTGAATTTCTCTTTAAGTGTATTGATGGTTGGCTTTTTTGCCATAAAATACATTACCTAGAAAGTGCATTCAGTATTCTGTTCATTTTCCCATAAGCTTCAAAGAAAAAAAGGCACAAATATGGCCAGATTATGCAATTTGCAGCAAACTTCTAAAAAAATTAAAAATCACAATTATTAACTGGCTGAATAAGATATTAGTGAAGCACCAGCTTGCACAAGTCTAAAAATAAATAGATTAAAAATAAAAACACAAGAGGCATGAAATTTAAATAGAAAATTATATGACACCAGCTTGAAACTGGCTTAGCTCAATAACAGAAAAAAGACAAAAAATGTTGTGTTCTGAGGTTTTTATGGTCAATGCAAGTATTTGAGGAGTAATAATGACAACATAGGAGCTAGGTTCAAACACTTGTTTACTCCACACCATAATGTCATTAATCAAAAGAAAATGATCTTGGTCTAAGATAATGGCATGAAAGGAGACAACCAATATGCATTATTATAAAATGTGCATTTATTTTTATTGTAATGAAGTAATATTCACCTGAACATTTAACAGCATACATGTCAACCCCTTTGGACGTTTAATTGCATAATGAGCCCCAAAATATGTCATTTTTGCAAAAAAAAAAAAAAANGTTAAATGAACCATATTCCTCCGAACTTCAATTCCTAAAGGTTTGCTTTTTATGTTTTGATGTTGAATTCACTTTTTTGATGACAATTTTGGGTGTWCTGTTTTTTTTATGTTGGGGGTCCGAAAAATACGGTAGCTATCTCTCTTTGTTCAGAGAGAATAAGGTTGTGTTCATTAAAGGGGCAATATTATGTGTTTCTCAGGCATACATTTAAATACTTTACCATAATAAGATATCAATGTCACCTTTATCTGTTATTAAAATGCTGTTTTTATGTTTAAGTAGAAAATAAACTTGTCTTCTCATCACTTCCTCTTATAAACGCCTTGAAATTGGCCTCTGTCTCTTTAAGAACCACCTTCGCTTCTGTCTCGTCCATTTCGGTGGTGGTGGTGGTGGTGGGGGGGGCGTTGGGCAGCGGTTTGCGGAGCTAACAGCGCCTGCTGCAAAGCAGGAGGATAGGAGAGCAGAAGATGTGGAGGACTAAGTTCTAGTCCTGTTTCCAGTGGCAAAACAGGTTAGGAGATGATTATTTATTTATTTGTTTATTTATTTATTTAATTAATTTATTTATTTGATGTCCTACAGGCTCTGACATGTTGAATTATCATGAAACTGAGGTTCTGAAAAAAATTGTAAAACTTGAACATCTCAGATGGATATACTACTGTATACTGTACAGTATATGTCTGCATGCCTGCAAAATTATGGACAATCCATACAACTCGACATGTATGAAACACTCAATATTATTAAGACAATTTGTCCAAATGTACTATTGTAAGTATTTGTTGGGTGCATATACTGTATTTCCTGATTATTCTGAAGACAACATTACAAGGTGTTTTTGACCAGGGCCCTCATGTTTATAATGTTAAAAAGGTCACAGCTATTCATGTTCACTGTATCATGGCTTAGAATGAACAGGGCATCAGATTGTAGAGTTGGAGCTTGACCTTTCTATAAATTCTTTTCTCTTAGTTGCCAGTGCCAAATTACAAAGTTTTGCATTAATCACGAAAAAAAAGTCATTTTTTTTCTCTTGGTGCTGGAAACTGCTGTTGTGAATGCCTGAACCAAGAGGATAAACTAAATTTTATCAAATAAACATTTTAGCTTTAGCTATACATGTGGCATTACAACTGGAAAAACAAATCATATTGCTTCGGCCAGGGACAAACAAAAAAACGACCTATTTGTATTACAAAAGGGAATGATTTGGGAAAAAGCCTTTTGCTTTGCTACATGTCAGAGGTGTATGAAAAAACATGATGGTCATCAGTATTGAGTAGCTTTAAATGAAAAATTGAGATTTTTTAGGCTACCCTTCAAATAAGAATAATTGAAACAATGTAAGTTAAACCATATATACCTTCAAAAATTGTACTTTCATATTGTTTACTATATTCTTTGACTATCACATATTTTGTTTCTGGTATGGCCAGATGCTGCCAATCAGGCACCTGATTGGCAGCATCTGGCGGTACCAGAAGCTCAAAACAAGTTTTAATAGCAACAGCAAAATAAGCTGTTTGGCACAGAATATTTGGCAAATTTTTCGTGTGCAACGCACATACTGTGCTCTACTGGTCATTCCACAAATGCATGTACCTTACGAATGTGGCACCATTTAAAAGGGAATTTAACAGGCTTTCCAATGGTATAAGATTTATAGCTAATATGCATTGTTACAACAAAGAAATAATATACCGTACACAAATTTCATCACTTTTTGGGCTAAATTTATATACTTCATTTATTGAATTTGCTGTAGAGGTAAAAACAATTGGTAGACAAAACTGAGACAAAAGAACTGATCTGCACTGTAATGTTCAGCAGGAAGGTTCTGAAAAATTCTGCACTTAAACATTATTCACATGATGCTGAACATTTTAATCAATTCTCAACACATATTTACTGCATCTCTTTGTAGATTATCAGGAATCCATAACATTTAGTATATGATGCAGCTTGAAACATAAAAATAGCATCTAACAGCCTTAACTGAAGTGACCATATAATTTGGGTCTTTCTAAAAACCCATATCAACTCTTCTTAGTTTCTTTTTTGAAACCAATTTTGGCCCAAGGACTAAAACCTAAAAAAAATTAACATTCACATAAAAGTTAAAACTGTGCTTGTCTTGTTGCATTTTAAAAACAAGAATCAAAATGACAACACAAATTTTCATTACATTTTCCCCATTGAGTGAAATCTCATTTTCATTTGGCTTGAACATGTTCTGGAGTCGTGTTTCTGAGGTAGATCTGAAGGAGGCCTAGCAGGTAATTTTCAGTGACAGTGAATCCGTATCTGGATTTTCTGCTTTCTCGTGTGTGGAAAGTTCTGCTTTTCTCGCATTTTATTTCCTCAGGGCACATTAACACATAATAATCCTCCAACTTCTTCCTAATAAACTCCCCATCAGAGAACAACTTACTGTTTTGAGCTGTTTAACAGTATGAAATATCCTAACTGCCCCTAACTGCTTCATGCCTGGATGTGTCAATCTTGGTAAAAAAAAAAAAAGAATAAAAGTAAAAAGAAAAAGTACCTTGAAAGAAACCTTGTGCTTGCATGGGTTTTCTCCAGGTACTCCGGTTTCCCCCACCCCCCAAAACATGTACAATAGGTTGCCTTCAGACCCAGGCCTCCCTTGAAAGAGAGATCTGAGATCTCAACGGGACTTGCCTGGTTAAATAATGGTAAATAAATAAATAATAATAAATAGTTCTGCTCTCTAAAATCAAACAAACTTCCCTGTCACTGACCTCCATAAATAAAAACTATTCAACTACTCAACCTTTTTTTAACGTGCTAACAAAATAACAACTCAAATCTCCTGCAAATTCTACTTTACAGTAAGGAAACTCTTACTTCAGTGCATAATTCTATAAATATTTTACAAGTGTTTTTTTTTCTGATTATAGTTGATTTAATCTGTGGAATAGTCACTGGTTACTCAGGTTTATGAAGGTAACTTGTTCTGTGGGCTTTTCAGCCTGCTTTGTGACAACATGAGGTGTTATGTGGTGCAGAGGATTTGTTGTGATAAAAGTATCAAATGATGCAGTCAAAACTAACTCATGTATAAAAAAGGGGAAATACAATTCCTAAGAATGATTTTTCCTAAGAATGATTTTTTTTAATTAAAGACTAGTTTTCACTGATCAACCTTCATAATACACTGAATAGGTTGCTTTATTAATCCTATAAACTTAGTAAAAAGCTCTTCAAATTTATGAAAGATGCATAGTTTTAAGTAGATGTAAGACATTTCAAGATTATGTTTCAAGTTTAATATATGAATTGTTTTAATTGGACAAAACTAACTTTGCAGTGAGATTTAGAAAAATTATTAGGGGCTAAGCACCCCCTCAAAGGTCAGATCCTAGAAACACCCCTGGTTGTAAAGGTCAAAAGAGGAATGTAGTGTTTATACAGTAGACATCCCAATCAACGTTGCTTTTGTAATAAATAAATAAACGAATGTATTCAGACAAAATTCACACTGCAGCATGATTTTATATGAATATATCTGCGCATATAAAGTTCTGTAAGGAGGCCCTCTTTTATTATGAAAGTTGCCTTGTTTACATTTGACCACAACATCTCAGAGAAAAGTCCACTACGTGATGTCCAAAAAACTTTTTATGTGTTTCTCAAGTTGTCAGCCTGGACTAGTGTGGCAACCATTGCTTCACTGGTTCATTGTGTGAGATGTGAGTAGGACTTAATATGAGTTCTCAGAGGAAAAGAGGCCATCATAAACCCCTGCTGACACGCCAAACTATTTTTATTTCTCCCTCCTATTGCACTGCTGTTCAGCACAGCGTGAGCTTCACAATTCACATTGTAAAAAAGAGAAGGAAAAAACACACATTACCACACATTTCTGAGAAAGTTAAACAAGAACGAGCTGAACAATTTAAATTAAAAAAGGGAATTTTGTGTGATAAGAATAGGGCTGTGATAAAAGTTCAGTAATGAAAAGAAAAGTAACAGATAAAAAGAGTGGGAGAGTGGGGTGACTGTAAAAAGAGTGAAGGAATAATTCTGAAAGAAAAATACTGGGGAAAACTAAACCAAGAACTGATCAGTGGTATTTTGGATTCACTTTCATCTCATATGCTTCTTCCTCTAAACCTATTTTATTGAAGGTTAGAATATTCTGTTCTGAGGCTCTTCTTTCTCAGCTAAACTGAGGCTGTACTGAACCGGACACTGACTCACATGCAGTCATTTCTGCCCAGCAGGGTGAGCTGTCCCCAGGGGTAAACCTGAGCTTTCAAAGCTCTGCCAGATCGCTTGGAAAGAGGAAGAGGATGACAAGCAGGGGAGGTCTCCAGCTACAAGAGTGATGGGTGATGTCAGAGAGGTGCAGCCAAGCACACGCAGCCTCGAGCTCCGCTGGAAGATCCAATTCCCTGTGTGTCAGTGGCCGTCTACCCTTGTATCTGATGAGATCAGCATTCATGCTCTATACAGTATTTATACACCAAGAAATCTCACTAAAAAGAGAACAGACTCAAGAAGGAACTAGGACTATTTGTAACATTAGACATTATTTGATGAGCATTTACTTCAACTATATTAACTAGACTGTAAAAATACTATAGGCTGTTTAGTTTTTTATAAATAGAAGAAATATATTAATTGTCACAAACTGTATTTACACCACAAAGTGTTCTGGGTAAATGATAATGCTCACAAGGTGCTTGATGCAAGCTCTATCCATCTTTAACGTTAATTTTGGACATTGTCTGATGTACAGCACTTTTAAATGAAACCAGGGTGCTTTGACAGAGAGGAGAATGTAGAAGTGACTCAGCCTTCAACTGAAAATACAGATAGAGGACAACAGAGCTGCTTTATGAATCACTTAGTATTTTAGCATTCAAGTTAACTCCTGTGCTAATACATATGGCAATGTAAGGCGTTAGCTAATTAGCTAATGTTTATTTGGCGATAAACGACATCAGCTCTCTGGAGCTAACCCACATATATATTAGTAATATATGGCATTAGCTCCAGAGATATTTTGCTAAACATGTTTTATTGTTTCAACCCATGTATTCTACAGAAAATAGACAATAATACAAAATAAAGCTTTATTGTTACACATTAATTTCTTTAGCCTTGATTATTTGTGTTTTAGTTTTAACTGTAACCTCATCCCCAGAATGCATTTTGTCAGTAACAAAATGGCAGTGTGTTTAAGTAAAAAAAAAGATAAGATAAGATAAGATAAAGTAGACCTTTATTGTCATTGTACAGAACACAATGAAATTACAGTTCAGAACACCCATTCAGAAGAAGACAAAACATAACAAACATAGGAGAACAGGTGCTCTGGGTCATGCAGCCACAGACCCCTGCACAGAGCAAGGATCATCATCATGAAGACATCATGGGGAGGCACACCCCTTAAAAGAAAAATTAAAAGCCACACAAGGATAGATGAGGAAAAAAACAAAACATCATATTATATCAATGAAATGTGACACACTATGGTGTTTATAAAAAACCTCTGCATAGAACAGATTTATGAGCCAGAGAAGTAAGTTGAGTTGGGGGGTGGGGGGGTGGGGGGGTGTATCTGAAGCCATGAGTGTTGTATGCACTTGTGTGGATATCTGAAAAATGAGCCAGAAAATTGAGTCCCCAAAAACCCATGCAGCCATGGTTCAGAATATGGATAAGTGTTCATTCTGTGCGGCCCTCAGCTTGCTCTAGGAACCAGCTCACAGACGGGAGTGATGGTGGGGGGGGGGGTAGACAGACCCTCAGTCGACGTAAATGTCCAGGAGAATTTAGTTCCATGGCCATAATATAATGGTCATAACAGTTTTTTTAAGTGATTAAATGTTTTCACGAGTCACAAACAACAATTTTAGTAGAGCAGAAAAATAACATTATATGGGCAAAATGTGCAAGAGGTCCGAGATCCCTTTAATGTTAAAATATTTTTGAAGACCAAAAAGCTATTAGAATGACAATCAACATATGTGGAAAAAAAAGCAAAGTGTTTTTCTTCTTTAAACACTTGAGAATAAATATATTTACAACATGTGAATAGAAAAACGTATTATAGTAAATACAAATGTGTTTTGTACTGATTTAGTTCAAACAGGATGTCAAAATCAACTGTGACTTCTAATACTTTAAGGAAATTGGACAGCAGAGGCTTTGGAATTCAGGCGCATGTCTTTGCAGCAGATCATCGACTTTATAACAATAAAATCAAATTCTTCTGTTGCTCTTCTGTCAGTATGAGTGTTTATATTCCCAGTGTGTTGAAAAATTATTAAACATCACTGTTGGAAAAACATATTTTCAGTAGGAAACCAGACACAACAGCTCTGTTCTAAAACTTTCAGTTGAACAAGAACTTTATTTTTATTGGACAGATGCTACATTTTTACACAAACTGATGTTGATTTTTATCACCCTCAGCTAAAAAAATGAAGTCAGGTAAAAATGGTTTTGCCTGTCCATGAATATCTATGTTACTATCATATCTTGTGAATCACTGGTTGAGTTGTAATAAATTTACAGAAATGAATTGTTGAATTCACATCTACAACTGATTCAGTTTTAGAGTCAACCTAATTTAAGACGGTGGTCATAACTAACAAACCTCAAAAACACAAAATAGCTTGAACTCTGTTAATTTTACAGATATTAAAATAAAATTTTGTGTGGAAGCAGCACAAACCAACCTCAAATGCATATTCTGAGCATTACCAGATTATTTAACATGATTTTAGCAAACTATAATATATATATAT
>NW_013952473.1:1677775-1680240 GCF_001266775.1 Austrofundulus limnaeus
ATATATATTTGTGTAACATGTCCTGTGAGCTTAAATGTCTGAGAAAAGTGGAGGCTGGCGGTTCTCTGGCTCAGGGAACAGTAGGGGTGCTCATGATGTCTGAGAATGCATGAGCTGCAGAAGAGATTACTCTGAGCTGCAGAAGAAGTAACAAAAGGTTACAGTTAGCAAATCAAATGCAGTGTTTTTGGTACCTGTTTTGTAAAATTTTAGTTTATAAAGTAAAAAAAAAAACAAATTGCAACAGAGATCCATTATTTGTTTTCTCTATTGCCAAACCTGACTTTTAGAATGGATGATTATATATATTTTAAAGCTTAAACTATTTTCTAAATTGGACTTGGAAGCAACCTTGCGACCTGTCCATGGTGTACCCTGCCCCTTGCACTGTGACTACCGGATATGGGCACCAGTGACCCCCGTCACCGTGAAAGGAAGAAACGGGCATAGATGATGGATGGATGGACTTGGAAGAAGCTGGTAAATAAGAGCAACACCACAGCTAAGACAAAAGCTTTTCTGAAACTAAAAGAGTGACTGTGCGGATGTCCTGAGAGAAACTACACCCCCCTGCCATTTTTCAACTTGTGACAATATCTGGACTCAAATGGGATATTGTGAGCAGTGCATGGACTTCGTTCGTAAAGGTAGGACATAATAAAAACATCTTTGTTTTAATGAAATGTGCATCAATTGAGCTACAGTTTGTGTAAAGATTGATTCATTAACTTCACCCTATCATATGGTGAATAAGTTATTATAGGGTTCATGTATTTGTAAATCTAATTCTGATGAACAGAGTGCCTCATTTTACGGGCTAAATCAGTATCTGATAAATCACAGGACCGTTTTTTAATGTAACTTGCATTTGTTGGTTGTACAAGCACAAGTGATTTACATACATTTAGGAGCCAATCAAATTTAAAATGGCTGCCATGGCTAGCTGCCATTTGCAAACACAAAAAAAATGGCTATTTTGCAGTCAATTTTACAGGTAATGAACTAAAACTTAGTAGCTGAGAGTCATTCCCACCACTTGCTCAAAGCGTGAGATTGTACAAGTACGTATTTTTATTAGTTGTGTTCAAAGTGTCGACCACTGAGCTTAGGTTACATTCATGCTGCAGGTCTTAATATTCAAAGCAATTTTTTTCTCAAGTCAATTTTTTTTGCATAAATAAAACATATTTTAAATGCAACCTCCATCAGACTCCACTGTAAACTCTCCACAGCACTAATGTGACCCACGTGCGCAGACGATGATGTGTCGTCACTTTCAGCACGGATATGAAAAAATCAGATGTGTTATGTTCAGACTGGTGAAAAAAATCTGGCAAGGGTCACATAGAGGCAAATAAATCAGATTTGGGTTGCCTGCAGTGTTAACATAGAATGCATATTGATTGCTGTCTTTCATGCCAATGAGACTAAGGCTGTCAGGAAAAGCTAGGCTTTTGATTTTATTTGGGTTTCTGACACAGTCCTCTAATTAGATTTACTTCAGAGTATGCAGAAAAAACAGCATGTGAAAGGAGAATTTGTAAATATACAGTATATTTGAGGTGATTAGAACCAGCAACCTTATTTCTGTAATACAAAAGTGCAAACCAACAACTCAACATACAGCCTCAAATTTACCATGCACCTCAATTACTGGTTCATTCGTGAGCTTTAATTGCATCTCATAACCTAAAAAGATTTAACAATGACTTACACTTGAAGCAAATACTAGAGTTAAAAATATATCATGCACCCTTAATAAATTACAGCAACAAGCCCATCAAATGAATGATTAGTTTCAAACTGGCTGTGAAAGAGTGGTTTGTCATCTGATTTGGCTATAGATGCAAAACAGAAATCTCTCCTCAGCTGGAATGCAGATAAGTGTTTCTAGGGCAGTTCACTCTCTCTGTGAGTCACCCTTTTCATTATTTCTCAGTAGGTGCGTATTGCATCAAGGTTGCCTTTTTTATGTAGCTTATATTTATTTCTTTGTTATTTCTGGGTTTTTCCATGTACAAACCATCTTTGGCAGAGATGGCCTAGAATTTTAAAGTCGAACTGATGCCCATCTGGTGCACCTGTGAGGAGTGGATTGATCCATTAAGTCAATGTGACAGGTTGTGCCTGGGGAGATCAGGAGAAAACACGTACATACACACCCTACACACGCAGATACACACTGACAACCAAATGCAAGAACAGTGCAAAGCAAAGTGGCTATCAGTGTTTGCATCCTCACTGACATTTGTAGCATATTAGACCAGCATTCAAAGAAATATTCATTAGTAAATTGCTCTCATATAAATACAGTGTCAGAAACACATGCAGTCAGTTTTATGAACATGCTTCTATAAGAGAACAGAAGGCCACTGGAGTGAGAAAAGGTTCCACATGCAGAGCATTGGCAATTCCAGTGGAAAACCTTTCCCACTACTACCCCCACCACACACACACACACACAC
>NW_013952473.1:1680503-1685966 GCF_001266775.1 Austrofundulus limnaeus
CACCATCATCATCTTCATCACCATCATCATTACCATCATCTTCATCATCATCACCATCATCTTCATCATCATTACCATCATCATCATCTTCATCATCACCATCATCATCTTCATCACCATCATCATCTTCATCACCATCATCATTACCATCATCTTCATCATCATCACCATCATCTTCATCATCATTACATCATCTTCAACATCATCGCCATCATCATCACCATCAATTTCATCTTCATCACCATCATCATCATTACCATCATCATCATCTTCATCATCACCATCATTTTCATCATCATCATCATCTTCATCACCATCATCATTACCATCATCTTCATCATCATCACCATCATCTTCATCATCATTACATCATCTTCAACATCATCGCCATCATCATCACCATTTTCTTCATCATCATCACCATCAATTTCATCATTATCTTCATCATCATCATTACCATCATCTTCATCACCATCATCATCATTACCATCATCATCATCTTCATCATCACCATCATTTTCATCATCATCATCATCTTCATCACCATCATCATTACCATCATCTTCATCATCACCACCATTTTCTTCATCATCATCACCATCAATTTCATCATTATCTTCATCATCATCATTACCATCATCTTCATCACCATCATCATCATTACCATCATCATCATCTTCATCATCACCATCATTTTCATCATCATCATCACCATCAATTTCATCATTATCTTCATCATCATCATCATCATCATCATCACCATCATCAGTGTTTGTAGCTACACAGAAAACATCAGAGGTCACACAGTTTATCACCAGGCTACACACACACACACACACACACACACACACACACACACACACACACACACACACACACACCCTTCTTGTGAAGCTTTGTATGTGGTGGTGTCCTCTGCCCTCGCAGTACGTTTCAAGCTGTGAAACAAATGTTGCCAGGGTCACTGAGTTATGAAGGTTATGTGATGCATCATTCAGCTTCTGTCACAATGACAGTCCCACCGCATGACCAGCAGTATAAAAATAAGTGAATAGAAAAAAACACAACAGGAAAAGAAGCGAATATTCAATTTTTGGCAGAGAGACCCAACTGTCACTTTTAATCACAGCACAGCCACCCTCATTACGGCAGACCGCAAATGAACTCTAAATGACATTAATAAATTCATAACGTGATGACATCAAAGGATATAAAAGGTTCTTTCCTTTGCTTTTGCAATATTTACTATTATTGCCAACTGTGAACACTTTGTGACCTTGGTACATCTACAGTATGTTGCCCTCCATCGTATACATTATCCTGAAACATTTTAATGTAGGTACAGTTTTATAAAATATCTTTAAACCCTGATGTCCAGTCAAGATGACATTTTGTTGAAGGTACAGTATTGTGCATTTTCCAGGTCTATTGTTCAATTTTATAACCACAATCAAGGAACTATGTTGCCTTCAGTTTTTATGAAAATGTTGTGCATCTCAACAATAAATTTGACTTTATATCAAAGTCTATCAAAATGCCTTGAACCTTTTTTCTGTTTTGAACACTGTAACTTCAGCACATTTTCAGAATGTTTTGGGGATGGGTGCTCAGTAGGACGAGAGCCCCGCTGCAGACCGAGCTCCAGGGAGAAGCTATGTACAAATAGGCAGTGTATAAATAGTACCAGCAAGCATTTTGGTGGCTCCAAATGGGTACAATGGGAGATATAAGGATTTATCAAATATCCATGAATGAGTCAAAGCAACACTGGATGTGTTTGATGATGGAATGACATTACGTGATATAACATGATCCCCCCACTGCCAATCTCAGATTTCTTGGGGTTGGGCTGGTGCTGGTCATGGATTTTCCATTTGAATTGACAGGTATTGTCCTTTTATGTTTTTATTACACATTTTTCAGTTTTTTTTGTCAGCATATATGATTAAAAAAGAAAAAAAAAAACACCAAGCCTTTCTTATGGGCAGGTTGAATTCACTTCAAGCTCAAGTTCTCTGCCAGAGACCTGGAAATTTGAAGGTTCTTAACAGAACTTTTCTCTTCCTAGGACTACTGGACTTTTTATTATCYGAGATGAAAAATGAAAAAAAAAATGGTTCCAGATCCCTGGAACCATTTTTTTTTTCATTTTGACCACTGGCACCACTGATATCTGGACTCTTCAGAACATCTTGATTTTTATCTTCAGCTCTAGGTTTTTCTTGAGCTTCTTAAGCTCTGTTTTCATGATGTAAGATTCACTTGGGGTCACCGTTTTCTTTTGTTGGGGTGGCTGTGGTATTTTGGTTAAGGGGGTCATCCTGTGGCATGTGTGTTGCCGACTCAATTCCCTGTTTCATCCATGTCAGTTGTTGTGTCCTTGGGTAAGACACTTCACCTGTCTTGCCTGTTGCTGGTGGTCAGAGTGTCCAGTGGTGCCAGTGCATGGGAGCCCTGGTTGTTTCAGTGTGCCCAAGGGCAGCTGTGGCTACAATGTATCTTAGTGCTATAGTACCATTAGTGTGTGAATGTTTGTATGAATTGGTGAATGACTGAAGTGCAAAGCACAATGAAGTCCATAGGGCCTTGATAAAGTGTCATTATATAAGGGTGTGTTCGAACGAAGAAAGTCTTTTGGTCCACCTGTTTGGTCCTGACCAAAAGCGGACTTTATTTATTAATTTATTTTTGTTTGGTGCAGTTTGCATTCACATTGTACTATTTTCCAAGCTGACTTTATAAGATTTATAAAATTATAAACGAAGCCTGAAACAGAAATGACAGGGGCAGGACAATGCACAGACCCAGAAAAAATATGGTGGTGTTGATACAATTGCAATACCATCTAGAATTTCAAAAGCAACTCATTCAAAGGCAGTTTTGCAATGTGATACTTAAAAAATTTGGATGGCATTGGCAAATTCGTACCGCAACCCAAAAGAGATGAGATGTTCTGCATTGTCTGACCCACAATGGCTCAACATTTGTAGCATAGTGGTAACATTTGCAACATTGAAGGGCTAATTATTACCATGAGGCTTAGCACAGTGGCTTGTGAAGTTCAAAAAGGCGCATGTTTCCTGTAGTTGGTTCAGTCAGAAGCAAACTGCACCAGAGTTTGTTTAGAAACAGACAAGATCACCTCAAAAATGGGTCTTGGTCCAGTTGTTTGGTTCACACCAGGGTTTGCATGAGTGTATTCACACCTGCCTAAAAGGTCCAGACCAACAGGGGAAGCAAACTCTCGTCCGTTTAAAGCGGACCAAATGTGTCAGGTGTGAATACACCCTAAGCTCAAGCCATTTACTATTTGTAGCCTCAATGCCATATCCAATTGATTAGTCATTACCTGATTGTAGTCTGGATCTGGAAGTCCCACAATATCTGGGATGTCATTGGTGGAGTCTCCCACCTTGACAGTAAGACTTCCGCTGCAAGGGTTTATCTTACCTTGATGTCTTCTTTCATTTCTCCTTCTCCATATTGGGTTTTCTGCTGCCTGATACAATCACTCAGCAGTTCATGATCTTAGTTGTTTTATCCTGTATAATGACTCTGATGCTTACCAGTCCTCTGCTTCACTACATTCTCGCAGTGCAAAGTATCAGGGTGCTGGACATGGAGTAAAACACCCCATGCCTTGTGAGGAGCAGTTGTGTGTAGATGCCAGTGTAACACTTATAGGCCTCGCAGCTGACTGCGGCTACACAAGCAGTATCAGAAAACAGTTCTTTAAGGAGCCTGAGGTGTGAATGAAGACACAAAGAAACTGTTTTAGTTTGATGTATGTGTATTACTGATCTTTTTTTTCTTTTTTGAAAAAAAAAAGGAAAAAAAGAACAAAAAAAAAAAACAATTACAAATACACTAAGTCAAATACAAATACACTAATTCAAATAAACCAATTCAAGAGTCCTAGAGGTCTTGTCCTTTTAGCTCGCCATCGTTTGCTCAGGATCTGAGGATCTGATCCATCATAAAAAACCTGACCTATAAAAGGCCAAAAAGAAACAATTAAATATTTGATCTAATAAGTATGCAACATACAAATGCAATAAATATCAATTCAAATACAATTAAAGTTTTAGTAATTAAACTAAACATTTGTCAGGTTAAATTAACCATAAAACAAACCAAAAGAACAATCATATTTCAAACTAATCAATTTAAGGTTAAAGTTGAAAAGTTGAAATCAAAGTTAACTTTCAAAATATCAATCAAGTAAAACAAATAAATTAACTCAAATACTCAAGCAAAATGAGGAAAAAAAATATACTGCGCAATATCAATTTAAATGTAGCTACATCCTATTTTTAATCAATAAATCTTGCACAAACCCAATGGTTACCTTTGAGCAGAGTGCCAGACTACCATCAGCTGTGAATCCCAGTGACGGCCCAGGTAACGACCGCTGACAGTCTAATAAAATAATGCTGCAATGATCAATTGAGCAACAATTTTATGGTGAACAATACTGCAATCAACCCAGCAAACTCACCAAYAGTTCAAATTAGTTGTTTCAAGGATTTGGATGGATTTCCAAGATGAAACTTTCAGCAAGATGCCAACAGCCAGCCACAATCACAGTGGAACAGGTGTGAGTGAGGAGTGTTACTGCACTGGAGGCGGGGCTTTAAATAAGTTGGCGATTTTAAGGCAAAACAGGAAGTGGGCCCGCAAAAATAAAAGTCTTGATTAATTGACTAATTACGGGTTACACCAGTGTCGTCTATCTTGTTCTTTGGCCAGGCAATTATACCAGCTGGTTATCTGATGACAGACACTGCATACCTGTTGATGGGTGGGATTTTGTTTTTGCCATTTAGCTGCCTCTTGAGAACCTGTCTTACATTATGTAGTTACAGCTTGTTATCATCCATGTAGAGGAGGTGACTTATACCATACCATACCATACCATACCATACCATACCATACCATACCATACCACACTTTTATTTATAAAGCACTTTAAACAGCACAAGACCAACCAAAGTGCTGACTTATGACTGTTCCACTTTGGAACTGGAACCCATAGTCACTTTTTGTGATAATCTGATCTAAAATACTATTTGGCACCAGCAATACTAATCCTTTCTTGGTTTTTAAAGACATTTCATCACTAATCTGAAAAGCTTCAGTAATTCTGATTGACATGTGGGGAGTTCTAGTCTTGTTAGTCAAACCAGATTGCCAAAAAACCAAACAAAATCCCATGGGTTATTTGTGTTATTTCCATCTGAACATTTCTTAGTGTGCTACAATGTAGAGATGGGATAAATGGCTCTTTAAGGGGATCATGATCTTGAGGAGATGTTAGTTTCATAGAGCCGGTCTACTTTGACCAAGTTACGTCATCATGTAGGAAAATACAGTGGTTTGCAAAAGTATTCATACCCCTTGAACTTTTCCATATTTTGTCACATTACAACCACAAACATAAATATATTTCACTGGAATTTAATG
>NW_013952473.1:1686040-1705698 GCF_001266775.1 Austrofundulus limnaeus
AAATTCCAGTGAAATATATTTATGTTTGTGGTTGTAATGTGACAAAATATGGAAAAGTTCAAGGGGTATGAATACTTTTGCAAACCACTGTACATCAGGTGGGTGGAACCATGTGTTGAACCATTCCCCCCTAAGCTGCTGTACTCCACCTCTCTGCCTGTTTTCTGTGAAAAGGCAAAGCGAGAGTGATTGTCTCTGCTGTTACAGATGAAAAAAAATAAAGATATTACAAGGAATTAAATAAACAAAACTACTAACAGCTCTTTACTGCCCACAACTCAGTTCCTATCATTCATTGCAACGAGCCATTCAAAAGATTCAGATCATTGGTGAAAGTTACATCTCCACCACAGAGACTGTCTGCTGACATGGGATAAAAAAAAAAAACAATTATAATGTGTGATCACAAGATAATTTTTGCAATAATTTCCATGCAGACTGTTGATTCTTATTAACATGGAAAAGTTGTAATTATTTTATTTCATTTTAATATTATTATGAATGCCATAGCAACTTGCAGTTGAACATGGTCATTTTTTGTATTATATGCTGTAGTTATCAAACACAGGTAACAGCTGGAGCTGAATTTGTCCAAACAGCTTTATTTACTTAAGGTTAACACCCAAAACACATCATGCCATTGCTGCATAAAAAGTCGTAGTTATGCTACGTTCAGTAATACAGTAAAATTCAAATTTCTCCACACACTCAGAATATTCAGTGCCACCTCATAAATACTATTACTATGAAAAAAAAACAATTTAGACTGAACTATGGAGTTATACTCTTTGGATTAAACATACACAAAAAATTAATAAACATGTGTTGGGCACCTTTGAACAATTAAAAACAACGGTGTATTTACATAAAATCTGACTCCAGCAATGTGTGTCTCTCACAGAGACATAGCAGATCAAAATTATCACGTAGACACACATTTTTTTTTTCATTTTAGCCCAATGTCACTGAAGAGGCTCCATACATACATACATAAATTATATTTAGACAAACATAGACAACTAACAGAGAATAAAATTGTAATCTTTGGATACCTGAGCAGACTTCAACTTACATGTGCAACAACTACATATTGATAGAAAAAATATTAGAGTAAATATACTGCTCAAAATGAAAAACAAAGTAAATTTGAATTAATCGAGTTATCTGTGGTGTACAAATCATTCTTCTGCCTAAACAATTTGTTGTGCATTCAGTAAAATCAAGGGGACAGTTTAACCACACATCTAATGCCATGTTTCTTTTACCAACATGTGGTAAATGGAAATGCTCATGTTTTTTTTTCCTCCACAGTAGAGAGGCTTCATGTTCTTTTGTCTTAAGTTTCTATTTTTATCACTCTCTACAGCTGTTGCTGTCAGGAGTGACCTGAAAACAGGCAAAAAGGGAGGTTCGACACGTGATTTATACATAACAGGCTTTCCCTGCCAAATCTGTCTCTGCATTCGCCAAAAGAGCAACCATGACAAATTGATCTGAGAATGAGAAACTCAGGAGTACGGCATCTGTGACTGGGATATTAAAGAAGAGCACCTCAGAAATTCAGCCTTAATTTACCCGCTGCCCTGTGACATTTCAGTTTGAGAGCAGTAATTGGAGAATGGATTTATTCTTGCCTTCTTTTATCGAGCAAAGAGAAGTTCTCTTGATTTGCTGTGCAGACTGTCACAGTATGAGAAGTATGAGTGAAAGTGCATCATAGTAATTCAAAAGCACAGGGCAAATCCCTTTAAACACAGACACAACACTTTGGCTCCCTGACTAATGTTGTCACAGACAGTTTAATCTTAACTTTAAAGGAAAGACAAATATTGGATTAATTTGTGTTTTCAGTTTCAGGAAGTTGGGAGTTGTGATTTGTCAAATTAAACATTCACCTTTTTTAATGAAAACAAGTGCTAAAATTAACCCTACAGCAGCTTTATTCCACATATACTGTACGTCAAGCACAAACTGCTTTAGATCATTTGTGTGGGTCTAAGTATTAATGTTCATGTCACCACTAATCTGTTACAGTGAATTCATAGCTTGTTTCAAAGGTGGTGAACCTTGGGAAAAAATATATAATTCCAGCGTTTCCATGTTACTGAAGCCAAACAGTGATCAATTAGAAATGTGACGTTTGCGAGAACAATTCGAATCGTTTGAACGGATTCTTACAACAAACAATAGGAACCAAGTCACAGACAGTAAAGAGAGGTTTGTAGTTTATTTTTTTACTCCATATATCAATATTTTTTTCCTCCTAAACCAGAGACAATCGTTCCTTGTTCACTTTTTCACAAAACAAAAACAACAACAACAACAACAAACAGGCATAGTGGTGGAGTACAGCAGCTCAGTAAGTGTGGGGGGGGGGGGGGGGGGTCTTCTTGACAAAACACATCACCCATGTGATGACAATACAACTTAACAGCTCTTGTGAACTGCTCTATGAAACAAACAATTCATCAAGATCCAGATCTTTTCAAAGAGCCACTTATCCCATCTCTATGATCTATAGCTGCTCGCAAATAAAAGTGTGTCTGTTTGTGAATATGTGCACAACGTTTAATAAACCCAGAGAATATTTTTTTACTTTCAGTTTTATTTCTATTGACCCCCATAAGAGGCTCCGTAAAGAAAAAAAAAATGCTTTGACCTTGTTGACCCTGTTTCAAATATTTTTTTAGTGTGATACATGAAATTTATGCTGAAGAAAAATTGTTCAAATTAGATAAACGGTGAATAAAAACAGATGTAGTAGTATGATGTAGTAGCATAACTTATTTTTGAAAATGGTAATTAAATATAAATGTTAAAATTTGTGTAAGGTTAAAAGTGCTAGCAAGACAAATGTTAAAATTAGAATCCCTCTTAAAGAAAACTTTAAAACACTTTAAAACAGTTTAAAACAAAATCTGAGTTTTTCGGCAAGATGATATCTGTGATTGATTAGTCATGTCTGCTTAGGTCTGAAGGTGGAGCTCTCTGTCACTATACCTTATTCCACTGCAGTTGTCTGAATGGACGCATTGTGTCCAAGTACCTTTTATTTATATTATTCTTTTTCAGGCTGCAGTTTTTGCACTCATCTGGGAGAAAATTTGGCTGAATATGTTTTGATTGTTATCTACTGTAGGTAAACTACTGACTACTAATAACAACTTGCATTAAAACTCTTAAAAATGTATTATCCCTAAAAGACAAAACAACACCCACATTTTAATAGCTAAAGGGTTTAAAATATAAAGTTTCTTGTTTATAAAGAGAAAATAAACATTAGAGAAGACATTAAAAGGGATTGTTGTAAACATGCTTGTTTTTAACAATTTGGTAATCAGCTTGGATTAAACAAAAAATCAAAATATATGCTAGAACAACGGGGAAAAAAGCACACACACAAAAACAGAATAGGGTCATTCTAGGTTTTATACAATCAGAACATGAAAATGAAAATATCTGGGTCTACTTCAAGGTAAAAGTCTGTTTTCACATGGAGCTGTTCCCTCTGAAGCAAAGACTTCTTGAAATACCTGTTGTACTACTGCAGTATTTTTGTTGTATTCATAATTAAATGAAAACACATACAAATACATACAGTTCTATTGGTCAGACATGAAAAATTAAAAATTAAAAAATCCATTCTGTGAATTGGGCTACAATTAAAGTTTATATCAAGTGTGATAAAGCTCTTGTTGTGTGACTCACTGTCAGTTCACCCGGTACCAACAGAACATGTGCTAAGCAGATGTTTTATTTCCTCCAGAGCTGTATGCTCTCCTCGGCTGCACGCATTCGCTGATGGCAAATGTGCACCTACTGCACAAGGACACCAGTTTCCTCCTGGGTGATGCTATAGTGGCAGATATAATTCGGAAATGTTCTATAATGTCACAAAATCTCCCAAAGCTCCGTTTCACACAGAATGCTGCTCTTTCAGTGTGAATGAGGTTGGTGATTAATCTGAAAATAACATGAGTTCAAAGGTTTCCCTAAAACATTAAATCAGCAATAAAGGCAGCTCACAGCATCACCAACAACAGGACAACTGTTGCACTTAGCTGCTGCATGTTTGCTCATCTTATAAAGGCATTTTTTTTATTTATTTGAAAATCAGGAGGAAACGGTGGAATTCGTATTAATAACACAGGTTTCAGTCCCTTAAAAATAAAAAAAAGCATCCTCAATACTGCAGCACCATGCCAGCTGAAACATCAATCTTCGATCACCCACACAGCTCCCCAGGGCGAACTCATGCCAAATGCCACAATCCTACTGAAAGTCCAACAGGCATGTCTCTATTTCCTGTCTCTGGCTCAACTGAATGATGTAGTTAGTGATGGTCTGCAAGAATATCTAATGTATAAAAAAAACTTTAAGGATTCTGAAGATTTTTATCACCTTGTTTTACAATATTTAGGTAGAATTTCCTTCTGAATATTTGAGATAAAGTTTCTGTCACTCTCAACCATCCACGTTTTTTATTTAAAGAAGGTCTTGAGAACTGCATATTATAATGAGGCTGTGAAGGTTTCTGCAGACAAATGAGCCATTTACAACATGCAACAAATCCACTGACAAAGACCTTGTGACATCCTTGAAGGGCTTTTAGGCAGAATATTTAATGAGAATATAGACAGTTTAAGGGGTTGCTTTACTTCTTCTAAAATGTTGGCATTAACTGCAGTGAATTCAGACCAAGAAGCCATTTGTGTTGCAGCAGGTGGTGAGATCAGGATGTCACTGCAAGGCTGAGTGAATTTATTATTTTAAACTTATTTCATCGTTAAACTGGAATGAACACAGAAGCTAGACACGTGGAGTGGGATGTGTTAATCAACACTTTTAAGAAATAGCACAGTTGCTACGTTTATTGTCTTATCAATTATATAGAGACATAATTGTTGTATATAAGTACATGCAATGTCTTCCTTCCTGTTGCTCTGATCTATTTGGAGTTTAATTGTTTTCTGTCTCACTTTGGCTTCTCTGGAAACTTTCTTTTGATGAGCTATTGATGTGGCCTTTTTTCCATCGTGTTGTCTTTTTGCCAGAGATCCTAACCAATGTGAATACACCAGAGACCATTAATGTTTAGCAGTTAAACAAATCAAATAGGCGATCTACAGATCTACAGCCTCTTACAACATTTAAAAAAAACTGTGACTTTTTTCCTCAAAATTTTATACCTGGTCTAATAGATTTTTTTTTACATTCTAAACAAGAAATTCACAAGAATAAAATAATATAATTCATTTTAAATGGTATGAAAGTACTTAACCAACTTCATACATGTATGTTCACAGAACATTTTTTTTTCCTGTGAAATCTGTTCACTGCAGCAGCCTTTCAGCAAACAATAGAACATTTTAAAGGCTTTAAAAATAACAATGATGTTTTAGTAAGGCCTCTTGCACAGATAGAATTATGAAGTACCAGTAAGAAGGATGCAGGGCAAGAGGCAAGGAGTGCTGGATKTTATAAAAACAAAAGAAAACAAAGCAAAACACATAAAACAGGAAGTTGGTCAAAGAACAGACATTAATAACAATTAATTTTAAATAGAGTGCAGACTAGAAAGAGCGAATGTCTGAAGAAGGCATGCTGTGATAGTGAAACCTTAGTACTATGTTACAATAAAAGTATCCTTATACAGTAAAAAAAAAACTAATAAGTAACAGGTATTGATTTCCCTGTCAAACCCTAAAAAAACAAAAATAAATGAATAAAAGTAACAGACAGGTACAGTACATTTGTATAATATGATAATACTGATTGGTTTGTATCAAATAGTAAACATCCATGTACTGTATGCACTTTCCATTCTTCCCTCGCTCTACCTGTGTTCTTCAAAATTAGGATTTTAAGCATCAAACATTTGTCAGAATGTGATGTTCATGCATGCTATTGTTTAAGTATAAAAAGTGATTCATAAAAAAATAAAATAAAAATCTGTGCACCTGAATAAATGAAACTACAGCTTTTGATTTTGCCAAAAAGTGAGCACAGTTCAATTTAGGAAGTGTTTTAATCAAAAATGGATCAGTACTATATAAAGTTTTCATAAATCTATGTTTACCCTATTTATATTGCATTTATGAATCATTTATAAATGTGTTGTCTAGTAAGGCAGTACTGACAATTTTAATATTTCTGTGTAACATGCAGCTTCTCAGTGCTGCAACATGGATTGTTTCATATCCCCCAGAATGTTTAAAAAAAGCCCCTTTTCATTTTTCTTTGTTAAAGACATCAAGTGATGATATCTGTAAACACAATTTTAGATTTCTGCAGTTTAGAAGCAACTTTCACTGACCTTTGACAGGGTGACCTTGGTGGACCAGCTGAGGGGGAGTTTTTGGGGCTCTAGCTTCTTGGAAAGCAGTGGGATCAGGTAAGTGTGCAATGGTTTGGCATCAGGTGGTCAGAATGCATTCAGCCCCGGATTGACTTTATCATTTTAAGGAGATATGTGCCATTCTAAGAAAAATGGAAATTGCCAATAGCCTCCATCCAAGTAAGGAACACCATTGAATGATATGTATTCGGGCCAAAGACGAGCCAGAAGCACCGAAAGCTTGAATAGAGCATGAGATTAACTCGTGTTGTACCTTGCTACATTTTTTTCTAGAAGCCAAGAAGAGTCTTTTTTTTTTTTGCATGAACTCAAATTCAGTTTTCCCTCACACAATGCCAAGAGAGCCTAGTGTGGATATTAATGTTCATACTGGTGGAGGTGCAGAGAGAGAAGCTGGCAGGAGCTCTTTTACAGTGCTGACAGATGTCTCAGCACTGGATAGATTTTCAGTCTTTGCCATTTTACGTTTTGTCATAGTCTCCTTTGAGAAGTGTGTAAAACCTAGTAGATGCAGGGTAAGCATTTTTTTTTTCTTTTTTTGCCAGAGCCCACAGAGAAACAGTAGGTTTGCATCAATATCAAATGGGTTTCAGTAATCATTAAGGGTCATTCACACCAAGAACAATAGTAATAGCTATGATAACAATGGAAGCAATGATGCTCTGTAATGGGATGTGCCTTAGCTACAAACCAGCCCCCAAAAATGGATTTTAATTATCTGTTTCTGCTACATACCATTTATAGAAAAAAATGTGTGCTCATCAGATAGAGCAAATAAATGAAGCAAAAAATACAGTTGTGTTGCAAAGAGGACTAAATAATTTATTTGTAGTAAATTTGCAACAGCCTAATTTTAAAGAAAATGTAAGAAAAAAAATCCATAAATAAATAAAACAGATCCTTCGAGTGCATTTCATGCCTTTCATACCATGTTTTAGACTGAGATCATTTATTAAAAAACAACAAAATTGTAGTGTTAATCCAATTTAGAAAATCTGTCAGATTGCACAGGTTTATATCAAACACAGTGTTGGCGACAACTCTCAGCTACCAAACCAAGTTTACCTCAGTATCTGTAAAACCGCCTGCAGTATATCCATTTTTGTAGTGGTGCCTAAGTATTATTAGCAGTGGTGGCCATCTTGAAAATGCTTGCCCAAAAAGTAGATGTGCACCCAATATTTACTTTCTGTGCATTTCATTAACATCCATAGAGATTCAAGACTTTTTGTTAATGTGGAAAAAAATGCTCTGATGGATCTTTCTTGTTCAGGATGACAGCCAATCATCACTCAGTGCACCTCTTATGAGACCAGTATCAACCAGTGTTGCTACAATGCTCTGATATAATGCACATGCCCCTTTACCTAACATTACCTGTTATGGTCTGCTTAAATCAGTACATGTACTTCTTTAAAAATAATTTGCACTGTGATTTGTATAAATTGAGTGTGTTGCCGTAGGTACACATGATTAGTCAGTTAGGCTTAATTCCCTCATGCACCAAGAGACAGCACCTATCTTCATGTAGTGCCTGCTGAATGCAATGCTTGATTTTCATAAACAACCTCCATTTTAACATGCTGTTTATTTTCAAATGAACCGTGGCCCTGGTCTGCTGTTAATTGGCTGCACCATGAGAAGATGGCACTAATTATTGCTGCAGTAATTACAACTGGACTGCTGCTGCTTTGCCTTTAGATAGATATACAATCCCTGATCCCTGGGACAGGATTGCATCTTGAATAGAAGTCAAGAGCATGGGGCGCCAAGCTTAAAATAAAATGTTAAAAAATGCCAGTAGCTTGTTTTCTTTGTTCACATCACTTGCTAAAACCCCAAAGATTTACACAAACATTTTCATTATTTATTTTATTTTATTTATCTCACTGTTTTTACATTTTGCTATTTTTTACTGAATGTGAAATTTAAATGGTTAATGTTTTGTCTAAATGGTAAATCCTAAATCTAAATGTGGCTAGTTGTTAAAGTGTACATTTACATGGTTCAGAATGGAACACAACCTTTGCCTTTACCTTTGTTGGTGTGAGGCTTTTTGTTATGACATCATCACCCTGCGACAAAAGCAAAACCTGACGCTGCTAACGCCACTGCTAACGCCACTGCTAACACTTCTCTTCAGTTTTTAATGAACACATTTAAAATTTTAAATTTGAATACCAGTTTCAGCATGTCACAGGATAACGTCACAACAAGTCACGCACCAATTGCAAAGGCTGTGTTCCATTCCAAAATACTTAAATGTAAGCTATATCATTTAGCTGCAACATTGAAGATTAAATTTTTACATTTAGATTTACACATTTAAATTCAGGATTTAATATTTACATGTATATTTTAACATTCAAATGTAACATTTAGTGAAATGTACGAAAAATAAGCTAAATAACAATAAAATATTAGTGATTTTTTTCAACTATATGCAGAAAAGGACCTAAATGTTAAAAATGTGTTAGTGACATTTGTTTAATATTTTATTTTATACTTGACACCCCATACAAGAGAGTCTGGCTTTGTTACCATTGACCTTATCTGATTTGAACCTGGTGCGTGCACGTGGTTTACTACAACTGTGCATGGAACTGTTGATGTGAATGTGCGGATATCAGACTGAGGATCATATTGTGTGATTCAATCTGTTTATTTGTTGATTCTACAAATTTGTGTCTTTTGCAGCTGAAAGCTTCTGGTTGGTGTAGTGGTTTGTTCCTGTCAGTGATGGTGTCTCCTTCCTGTATGCTGCAATCTGTGTGTCTTGTTTGGGTGTGGATTCATCGTTGTGTTTGTGTTTGTGTGCTGTCTGAGATGTCCATTTGTTTGTTAGAAATTGCCTCCCCACTATTAAGCCTCAGCTGCACCTTCGATCTCCACACCGTTTACTGTAAGTCTTTTTAGACACGTTTTAACAGTGTTTGCAATATAAAAAAAACAACAACTTCGGAACACTGTTTCCTTCTTCCTTTGTAAAACAAACCAAAGTGTCTTTCGGTATCATTTTAATTATTTCATTTTATGAGAGCCTCAATGGGGCATCGAGGGAATTTATAATTCAAACAAAAAATAACTTATGACCCCTAAGCTGCCTCTCTAATACAGTATGACTGATGTCAAAGGTTAATGACAATATTTTAAAAACCAAATGTGAACAATTAGTTAGCACAAGAAATATATGGGGCAATGATATTTTGCTGACACTACAGACAGTTAGACACACATCAATACATATTCTCCTTCTGCAGTTTTGACTGATCATTTTTTTTCGCATGTTTGCCTGTTTAGTATTTTTCATTGGTATGAAAATACTTTAAAATGTTAAAAATGATAACTTTGGAGAACTAAACAATTTTTTCAGACAATAAACAAAGTATGTAGATTTGCATCACTGCATTTCGAGTTGATGAAGCTCACAGCAGACTGATCTCCGACGTTACAATTAGCATTTTAAATCAAGTGCTGTCGTTAGGAGCAGCCTCAAAGCCTCTGAGGTAGTTGAAACGCTGAATAAAATATAAGTCTAAATAATACAAAGACTTACTCGGACTGATTATTGAATGCAAATAAAAGGCACGGTGCAGACTCAAGACTTGTGCCAGTCTTTTCTCCAGAGCCGACAGAGAAGAGAAGAACATATGTTGCAAGTCAGAGTTGTAGACATGTCAGGGGAAATTCTTGCTTTTTCAAGAAAATTCGACAAACGTGTTTGCCAAAAGCTTTGATGCAAAGACGAGGCAAAAATATGCATGTCATTTGCTTAAACGTGTATCAAAACCCTCAATTTTCTCAACATGGATAGATTTATTTGTCATTTGTGCACAGGTGAAAACAATGAAGTGCATGTTTAATTGGAATGAAAATTAATCTGGGATTTTTCCGTGAAGTCGTTTTTCAAATCTACCTTGCTTCTTTCATACACGGCACCGTCATTGCATTGTTAGAGCCTTGATTTAGAACCCCATTGTCTGAGAAAACAAACGTCTGTCTGGTAGTCGTGAGTTTGATTAGGATTTATGCCCCAGACAAGAACACATAGCGCCCTGCTCAGCTGTAGTCTCTGCATCCTGAAGCTTCAATACAGGACCAGGTTTCCACAGCACTTATTTGCAGTCGTATATCCCTCATTGTCAAAACTGAAATATTTCTGTGTTTCTTCTATCCCCACAGCTCTGAGAGCTTCATTTTTAGCTCATGACTGCTCCTGCTTCTGCCTTTTTTTTTTCATTTGCCTTTGTGCATGTGTGCTAATCTCATTCCAGCTTTTCAGGCCAGCCGAAGGGGGGAGAATTTGAGCAACAGCAGCAAAGCGAGAGAGCCACAGCTGACCACAGTGACGTAAGTTGCGTTAACCGGCCTAACTGAGGCTGCATGCACATATACGCTTTCGCTCACACATGGTTTCTCGCTCACCTTTAACCACATTTCCATGGGGGGGATTAACCATCAATGGCTCCTCAGTGCGAATGTGTGCATGAGAGCAAGGGGAGCAGAGAGAGTAACCAGCACTTGCCAGTTCAAGCTGCATCGCTGTTCTTTTTAAGGAAACGACGACCGACCCTGGATCTTTATTTACCTCATAGTCTTCCAATGAAATAAATTCAGACACGACACGACATTTAATGCTTTATTTTATTCAATTTTGAGTTTGAAAAAATAGGCTAGCACAAAAAAAGTCTTTTGTTTAATGGTCATATTACAAGTGATGAGATTTCACAGGAACATGCATCGTGCAACAATGACTGTATCCAGCAACAACAGCCAAATAATTGTAGGTGAAAGACTTTTATTCAGTCCAGGTATACCCACATTCTTTTTTACAGTGGGCTAGTGATTCCAAATTTATAGTTAGGTTTTTTTTATTTAATTTTTCACATTCAAAGTCAGTTTGGCCCATTATACCTTACATGATGTTCTGGATCTCTAACTACATAATGACCTGGTTGCTATGCCTCTATTGCACTGACCTGCTGACAGCTTTAATTAAGCTGCTTGTATCACTTCTTGCAAATCCTGGCTCACAACACCCCCACCCACCCCAACCCCTGCTGTCATTTTATCAGCAGTCAAATAGGAGCTGGGCTAGACAACCTGCGCGGAGAAGCTGAACACAAGGGTCTCGTGATTTTTACACGAAGATCTGTAAAAAAAAAAGGGAAAATAAATAAAGAAAAGAAAAAGCAGTCATCCACAATGTCCAGCCACACAGCTTGAAAAAAAAAAACAACCCTCTGAAATCATTTACAAAGGTGACGTGTTGAGGGTCCGGAGATGACGGGTGCTTTTCAGAGCACAGAAAAGCACGCCAGTGACAGACATGTGGAGGCAACACAATTCACATGATTCACAGAGTGTTTCCCTTCATACTTAAATTATGGCCTGCTCAGCAGCACAGAACCAGCTACACTCTTACACTGAAACACACAAATGGATAATAATAATAATAATAATAATAGTAATAATAATAATAATAATAATAATAATAATAATAAAAAAAACTGGGATCTATTTGATCTATCTCCCCAGACTGAAATGATGACCTGCATTTCTTATTGTACAACGTTCAATAACGTGTCTTAGTAGGTTGTGCTTCATTTTTAAATATCTAGTGGAACGTGTCCCGTCAGCAGACTTTAGTTAACATCAGGCACAAAAGAAGCAGATACTGTACCTCTCTGCTTCGTCATGCAGTCACACAGGGTCGGAATATTAAGGTCACATTTAGAGAAGACGAAGAAGAAAAAGAGAGAGAGAGTGGGGTGCATGGAGAGAAAGGGATTGTCTGTCATTTTATTTCCAGCGGCTTGTGAGCCATATGTTCAGCCCTGGGACAGAATAAACAACATGAGGGCCCGGCAAGAGCTCAAATACACTCCAACACACCGACACATGGGAAGCAGACGTCGTGCGAGGGTCAGGAAACATTACTGATAAACTTTTAGTGTCCAGAACAATTAGATTTATTTAAACAGAAAATAATCAGATGTTTGGGTTCAGCAAATATTGCTCACCAAGACTGTTAAGTGTCAAATGATGTAAGCTGACCTAACAACAAAATGAAACATCAAAATACAACCAAGGTTCCAAATCCTGTGCTATCAAATTTATTGAAGCGTGTTAAGAAATATTTACTGGCGGCATGAAAAAAAAAAGAAAAAAGAAATGATAAGCTGCCTCAGTCCATTTCAAGAGTCTTTGATGATCAATGCCTGTTTAATGGTTGCTGTCATTCTGGGAGGAGGGAAAGTGCTGATTCACTTTCCATCTGTCTGCTGAACAAGTTAGATTTAGAGGATTTGAATAATTTCTTTCTGGGTAGTAGTGGTGGAACAAAAATGCGGAATATTTAGTTAGAAATGAGAGAACAAAACTTCCTGCTGGAAACTAGCCTATTTCAAATGCGTTTCTCTGAGAACTGATTACATGTAACAAATGAGTTAGTGGCCTTTTGAACTTGTTATAAATGCATTTTGTTGCCTTCAAAACTGAAGAAATAAAACGTTGCGCTTAATGTTTTGCAACTGGCGAATTGAAATGATCAGCTGATAATATAAAAAACATGGCAGCTGTAATAATCTCATATTTGTGCTCCAACAGAAAGAATATTCCTCTGAATGTCAGTGCATTCCTTTTAATTGCCTTGAAGGCAAACGCATTAGGACACAATAGCTCGGTATTTTTAGTGTTACATTTTAAAACTGAGCTCAACACATTCTGTAAATTCCAAGAAAAAAACAAACAAACTGAAAAACAGAGAGTGAGCAGTGAAGCACTGAAACAATGCCCTGAGATCTCTGTAAGGAGAAAAAATAAAGAAAGAGTGGAAAAAAAAAGGAAAGAGGTGGATGACAGAAAGAGCACTGGCAGAAAGAAAGAGGGTGAGTTGCCTCCAGTCTCGGAACAGAGGAGGATCAAAGGTTTGTGCTCTGCATCTCAATGGACATCCGGTCACCAATACTGATGAGCCCGAGCGTGTGATGCTCCTTTCACAGGGTTTATATCTTATGGGGAAACAAGTGGTTATTGTGTGCAAATAAATGGGCATCGTGACTGGACCACTGCGCCTCACAGTAATCCAAACTCTGATTATTAGGAGTAAATATTAGATTTTTGAACATATCAGTGCTGTGAACCTACATTCTGACTTTCATGAAGACTACTTTTAAACATGTCTTGGTCTAGTGATAAGGTTGAAAGCTTATATTCTAGGAATACTATATTTTTCTAAATTATCATTAGAGTGTAGGAAGGAAAAGGCAACAATATTCCTTTCTGCTCTCATGGTCTAAAATAACCCTTGTTCTTGTATGTCGAGTACATTTACCAACATTCCTCATAATGAATCCAATATCACCCTGAAATGTGTTTATTTAGCATTTTATAGGTGCAGCTGCATTTTGTGCACGAGCCATAGTTAGCTGACATGCTATGTAGCCCAAAGTGACATTCATTCTCAGCTTCCACAGTAACACAGAGATAGAGTCGCATTGCGCAGCATGAACTGATCACTGTCCTTTTTTTAAAGGAAATAACCAGGGAGGCAGTTTGCCAAACTACCCATTCCTTAAACAAACAAACATGACTTAAAATCCAAAACCCACTCTAGAAACTGAACACAGCTGTTGGTATCAATCAGGGGTATTAAAATCTATCTTTATTTTTGCAGTTATAATGATTGAAAACTCCATCAAGATGAAACAGCTCTAATGTGGTTACATTTACATGAGATAACTGCCAATTAATTTTATCCCACATTGTGCTTCAGTTTAGAAACGTGACCTAAAATGAGATTAAATGGCTGCGTTTGAGTCGTATTTTGTCCAAAGATTTGGCAACTGGCCAGAGACCTTAAGAAGCTGCGGGAAAGTCTGACACATTCATTTATGTAACTGTGGTGTCCTCTAATTCAGCCTTGAGCTTCTGCCATTAACATTTCTTGGCTAAAACAGGCTATCAGCAGCGCTAACGATCAAAGGATTTGTCCCAGATTATGGGCAACCATTAGTGTAATACTCTTTGTATATGAACTAATGTAGATATACTTTGGACATGTAGCTGTGTTAGGTTGTAAGTCATGCACGGATCCCGGGAAATGAATGGAATCTGCAGCACAACCTGTTCTACAAAGACATAGCTTTCTCAGTTACGAATCTTTTATCTGTGAGATAAACAGACAAAAAAATGCAACACATGCTGTCTAAAAGGCTGTGCTTTTTGGTTGAAAAAAGGATGTATAGGAACTATTTGCTCTGCTGTGTCAGTTTTCACCCACTCCCTGCTTTTGAGATGACATAAAAAAGATAATCTCTTTTTCATTATAACTGATTATTCTAAATGACAAATGGATAGCAGTGCTATAAATAAAGTAATCCAAGGTAGAAACTATGTTGTAATGATTTTCACACATGCGCGTACAGTTTTACTATCTTTGTGTGGACTTGCATCAACTTCCATTTATTTCTATAGCCTAACCCTTACTCCTTACCATAAACCTATCCAGCCCAGTACACGCCTAACCCTAAACCAAACCTAAACTCAATTCACACCTTGGTCCTAAGCCCAACTGTAACTCAAAAATAGTGTTTTTCCCTTGTATGAACCAGGAAAAATATCTGCATATGGGTGGTCTAATGTCAAAATATGTCCACACAACAATAGCCAGATACACACTCACAAGCTGTTTGTTTTTTATTCCTGTAGAGACATTGCATTGATTTCCATTAATTTTCTGTTTATTTCTATAGCGTAACCCTGACACTTTATCCTAAACCTAACCACCCCAGTACATACCTGACCTCAAATCTAAACTCAATTCACACCTTGGTCCTAAACCTAACCCCCCACCCAAAATTATCATCTGTAACCGTAAAAACAAAAAAATCAGCATCCATAACCGTGGGGACGTCCCCACGATTTTTTGTTTTTCTGGAAAATGGTCCCCATGATGTAGCAAAAAGTTGTCCACACACACAGATTAATTTAAAGCATCCGACTGCAACACATCCATAAATCGAATTTAAAAAAGAAAGACAGAAAACATCTCTTAGTGCTTCAGGTCCTACTTAAGAACTTATCTATTTGTATCTTATGTTTTGTTGTAATCCTTTTGAAAAATTTTGCAAAAAACAAACGAAACATAACAAAAAATATATTTTTACCATTACCTCTCATTAGTGTGCGTTTGCCACAGATGGTTGTAAATCCTCAGATGAAATGCTCGTGACCTCCAATGGGATTCTGTTCCTTTCACTTGAGAGCCTATTAATTGTCTGCAATTATCCTTTGCAAGCATGGCATCTGTCAGAAGTATCTCCCCTTATCCCGCATGGATAAAAATGCCACAGTGGTAAAGGTTGACTGCGACATTCACTATTTATTGCACAGTAGATGTTGTACAGTTAAAAATTGCCATAACAGGTCTAAAAAACAAAACGAATAAAAAAAAAACATGTCTTGTGTATGGAACATTTCCCGTCGCCCATGTTTTTGGAGGACAAAAATTTTACTTTTGCTATAATAACACTTCTCACACAGGAAATTAATGAAGACAGTGCCTTGAATTGATTCTATTCATGGAAAACAAAATTTGGCTTCTGCAAAGCAGCTTGTTTTGACACTTGAATACTGATGTCTAAATTGTATTGTTCAGTATCACTGGAGACTCATCCATACTTCAAATGGTGCATTCAAACATCTTTGAAGTTTAGTGCAAATTCCATGAAAAAAAGTCACAGAAATGAAACAGTGTGTAACTTATAAGGCAACAATTATAAATATATCAAAAATAGTTTTTGGAGAACTATCTTTGTTACAAAAAAGGTACAAACATTTTATCCTGTACTAGTGAGAAAGACATGTTTCTCAGTTCCTCGACTGACTTCACAGCCTTGTATCCCAGCTGCTTGAGTACTTTTTGACACACAGCTTGTGTGGATTCCACAATGTCATAAGACAGTTTTAAACGCCAACTCTCTGCGTTAGCAGCTGAGTCCCTCACGGTTCCAAACTTGTGTTTTGCCGAAGGTTCATTGCTWCCTCGGGTGTTTGCACGTATCCAGTGTTTCACATTTTTATCCATAGGCAGCCCAAGAAAGTCATAGATTTCTTGTGTCTTAAGAAGAGGATTTCTCGCCAAATCCTCATATCGAACCAACATGTATTTCCCTTTCAGCCACTGCGGATGGCTAAGACCAGTTGAGACAGAACCAAAAAAGTCTTCACAGATGACTGTGAGCTGATTCATGTCAAGATTATAGGGTCTTCTCCCTGTGGCCCTCCAAATGCGCCATAGACGGTATGGGTCCCTGAACGTCTCAATCCGTGATGACAGGATGCCGCGTGGGTCTCTGACGAGCTGGATGACTTTGATATTCAGCCGTGGGTCTTCAACCAGAGCACGCAGGTCCCCAATCTCTGGCACACGGACAACTTTGATCGCAACGTGCTTCTTTTCCTGACATGCCTCCGTCGCTAAAGTCATGTTTAAGGTCGAGCATTTCCTCACACAGTCTCCCTCCTCCACATTTGCATCGCCCGCACCAAAGGCATCGCATACAGGTTGCTGGCACAACGCTCGGCTGGCACCACGGCGGAACAGTTTGTCTGTGGTGTGGTTTGAGGGTGTCGGTTTGATGTAATTCTCCAGGAAGTAGAGGTCACAACCATACAGACTACGCAACAGGTCTCGACTGGCTCCTAATGTCACACGCCGGTCCGTAGGGTTGCGGGTGTGTGACTGGCGTGGAACCAACGTAGCGTAAACGTGATAGAGCGGTTCAAACAGGTAGAATACCTCCTGATGCTGGTTCAGCAGCTGGCCCACAAAGGAGGAGCCGCTGCGCGTGGTGGCTAAGACCAGTATGTGCAGTTTGCGAGTGGCATTGATGGAAAAGTAAGGGTAGTCATCGCAGCCAGCCCCACCTGCTGCTCCTTGCTCAAAGGCAGGGTCTGTCTCTTGAGCCCCCAGACCACAGTTCTGGGGGCTGGGCAGCGGGCACAGCTGGAAAGGCTTGGACGTGAGTGTCCGGATGGCTGTGTACTGGATAGCAATGGAGGCCAAGGCCAGCAGAATTACTGACTTCCAGGAACATTGCATGGCTGAAGCATTTCATCCAGCCAGAGCCGACTAAGCCAGGTCCTCCCTGTGAACAAAGAATATACTATGAGGAGCTGAAATGTTTGTCATTCTACTTATTGAACTAGTATCACAAAGTGCATCACATAATACTCATTTAAATAAAAACTAGTATTTATCTCACATGTAAGTACTGTAAGCTGGACAAAGAATATTAAAATGTAATTTATTTCACAATAGCAAATAATAGCTACTGTATATAACTTGCATTGTGGTAGATTTTACAACTAAAGTGAGTCATCAATGGTTTATGTTGGCCTGTTTTATGTAGTATTTTTCTGCCAGTACAATATGTTACACCGGTTTTGTTGAAATAAGGGTAAGAATTTACTGTACCCGAAAAAAAAAAGAACAAAAATATGAATAGTAATTTTAAAAAAGAAATAAACTGCAGCAGCCATGAGTCAGATTTCTATGTTAATCATCTACTTTATGTCTTATTTCTCCTGCCAGTTCTGCAGTCGTATTTTTTGGAAATGAAAAGAAATAACGAAGTTTTAAGTCTCTGTGTTTGGTTTATTTCCAATCAGCTGACTCTGCCTGCCAAAACATGTGCAGCAGAATCAGAGCCAAGATCACAGTGAGATACATACAGTAGCTGTTTAATCACCAATTTTGCTATGAAAACAAGGCATTTTACCTAAATATTTTAATCAGTTCTGACATTTTTCCTACATAGTTTCAAATCAGTTAGTGTCAAACAGCTATTATCAAGCACAGATTGTTTCAGTTATTTGCAACATTTCTCCTCAATATTTCTTTCACCTTATCTGCATCTAATTAAAGCCATTATAGGCTTTATTTGAGTGTCTACTTATTGATTCTTGCACATATTAAAATATTTTAAAAGTCTGTTTAGAAAGAAAACAACAGAGTTTCAAGATTTACTGCCAATGTCATGTCAAGGGGAAGTGCAAATGGAAGTAGAATAATTAGATAATATCATGGTAATTTGTCTTACTAGGAATTTGAAATGATAAATGGGAGCCTGGGTTTAGTGAAGTTTAATTGTGGAAGTAAAAAAAAAGGACAATCACTTCAGAAGCCATGCGTGAAAATGAAAAATAAATATTAAAAAATAAGACAGAGAGAGAGAGAGAGCAAGAGAAAAAGAGAACTCTGAGATTAAACAGCTTTAAAAAAAATAAATCCTACAATGTGCTGCATATTAAAAATGAATACATGCAGTTCCCTCTGTCCGGCTCGAGACACCACACGTCCCTCTGTTTGTGTACGGAAAGGAGGATGATGATGATGATGGTGCGCTTATTACTACCACAATCCCCCCTCCAAAAAACATCACTTCTACAGCTGACGAGCCCAGGCAGGGAGCATCTATGCGTTCTCTTCACTGACATTTTGAAAAAAAAAAGAAAAAAAAAAGGCCCACTTCACTGCAGGAACAGGTTATAGGCTGTCAGAGATGCAGGCATCCGTATGCAGCGAGAAGACAATATAACTCAGATTAACGCGTCTCAGCCAGGCAGCATCAAATACACTGAAGCCTGCACGGAACACACACCATTCCATACAAAATGCACAGAGGTAAAAACCAAAACAAGCTTGTTTCGTTGTACCTTGTTGTTGGTTGTTTTGTCATGATGCGCGGTATGGTGCGTTCATGAATCCCGGCTGGTTTGGGGTGTTTTTAGTCCTCGAAACGTTTCCCAACCCCCCCTCTCTCTCCTCCTCCTCCTCCTCCTCCTCCTGCGCGCTGCTCCCCCTGTTAGGAGAGAATAAACGCGCCTGGCAGCTTCCTGTGTTCCATCTGACGCCGGAGCGAGGCGTTCAAGTTCAGCGGCTGGCCTCAGACACACCGAGGAGGGATGAAAAAGAAAAGGAGAGAAAGAGAGAGAGAGGATGGTGGGCCAGCGTTGGAGCGCGTGTGTTATTAATAACCAGCCAGGCAGGCAGGCGCTGAGGCTGACCGAGCCGGACTMCCCCCCATTTTTTTTTTCTTCCTTCCTCCTTTCCTTTCTGTGATGCGCAGAGAGGCTGAGCTGAGCGTGTGAGGTATAAGCTACACAAGGACCGACTGTCTGGACCACCCCCGACCCCTCCCCCTTTCCACCTGCCTCTCTCTCTCTCTCTCTCTCTCTCTCTCTCTCTCTCTCTCACACACACACACACACACACACACACACACACACACAC
>NW_013952473.1:1705838-1710900 GCF_001266775.1 Austrofundulus limnaeus
ACACACACACACACACACACACACACACACACACACACACACACACACACACACACAGCTGCTGTCACCCAGCCAATGTGTGTTCACCATGATTGGATTCTGTTTGATTGTGCAAACACTTGATTTGCATGAGACACATTTGGAACGTTCCTTGTTTTTCTTCTTCTTTCTTTGCGTGCCGTACAGCCCACAGGTTTATTTAGCCCAATTATCTTAGATGTGGTATGGTTTGATCAAATGCGTGAGCAAGAGAAAAGGGCCAAAAAAAATGTTTTCAGACTTTTGTGTGAACTAGTTGCATCAGTATTAATTCGTCCGGTTCTTGTGATTCTGMAAAGCTCTGTCTCCAGGATATATATGATACAGGAGTGGGTGGGCTTTGAATAAACACAATACTGAGGTGAGGAAGGGCCATCTAAATGAAGCATGTAGGAAGAAACAAGAGTTGACTGAATGAGTGAGGAAAAGGATGCACTGTTAGACCCACAAACGCATTTAGACCTGATGAAAACAAAGTCGACAAAAAATGAATGTCCCAGTGCAGTATAGGACTAGTCTGGTCATTTTTGTTGTCAAATACTCATCAATAGTTAGCTCATTATTAGCTGTAACAGTGCAGAACATCATTATGAGGAACATGGCGGAAAAATTTGTCCATTGATGATGCGCGGATTGTTACTGAAATATCGATACTACGATACCGGATCTTTATGATCTAAAATCGATTCTAAATTAAAGATATGAATAACTTAATACTGCCATGTCAGGCAAGTATGTGATTAACAGAAAYMCAGTGGAAAGTAACTAAACAATTTTGTCTAAAACAYAGGGGGCTGGTGAGAACTACTTTTTCTTCCGCCTGGATGCTGCATAAGTGCAGCAGCACATGCTCAGTGAGTCACTCAGTCTGTGTTATTTACATTCAGTAATGTGTATTTTGTATGATTGTGTCCTCTGTTTTTTTCTGYTGTATTAGTCTGGCTATATTGTAAATGAGGATGCTATAAATACACTTCTGGTTTTAAAATGAATAAATTAATTAATCGGATATATTGTGTTCATTATGAAATGGGGATTTGAAATATAATTACTGTTTTTGGATTTACCAGACACATTAACTGTGTTTTCACAAAGTATCAGTATCAGCTAAGTATTGCCAATACCAGYTTGTGTTTTACTAGATATTGAAATCAGAAAGGAACATGGTGGTATAACACATCACTAGTGCCCTTTCTATTGGGACTAGCCAAATGATGGGTTTTTTATATTGTTTTTCAGGCTATTAACTCTATCCTTAAAATGTTATAATGGTGTGGGAAACACTACATTAGCTAATATATAATTATACATTTTATATTTTTACATGACACTGTTTAGTCTTTTTGTTGTACTTTCAAACCTTCAGTGTATTACTGTGTACGGTTCTCTRATTCTCTGTCTCTTTCCTGTCCTCCCAAACCTAGCCAGTCGAGGCAGATGGTGGCCTGTACTGAGCCTGGTTCTGCTGGAGGTTTCTTCCTGCTAAGGGGGAGTTTTTCCTCTCCACTGTCACCAGTGCGCTGCTCAGGATGGGAGACTGTGACAAAGTGATTCAACGCAATATGTTGGCTTCTTCAGATTGTTTTTTGTACGGTGCCCTGAGAAGACGTATGTTGTGACCTGGCACTACTGTACCTAAATAAACTGAATTGAATGGAATTAATTGTTCTGGCATTGACCATTATCTTCCATTAGTGCTGTGGAACAGCTGGGAGTTAAGTAAAAGTTTAGCCTGACTATATACAGTAGATGTGGCTGATTAGACATTTAGCAGCCTCTCAGCACAACTGGAACATAACAGATAATGCTTTGTGTAGTAATACAAATGCTTTTCCTGTTGWCAAATCAGCAACAAACTAAACAAACTATATCACGAGACAGTGTTGATGTTCAACATTAGCTATTGTGTAGAAATACCAGGATTGGTCACCAATTTGTGGCATGCATGGATACTGTGCTAATTACAGTTTATTGCCCAATAATAAAGGTGAAGCTGACATGCRGCTTTCAGCCATGCCTTTGTGTGCATGTGTGTATGTGTGTGTTTGTTTCTTGCATAATCAAAATATCTAGTGTATGACTGGACACATTTTAATGAAGCTCTAATTAGATGTACATCTACAACTAATTAACTATTGGAACCTATCCCATTCAAGAAGGCTGCTCCAGTTAAACACATTAGAAAACACCAAAATGGCTTYAATTCAGCCATTTTTACAGAGACTGAACTAAAATTTGATGTGAGAGTGTTGTACAATGCACAMGCTGAGCTCTAACATATCACATAAGATCTGATTTTTAAACGTTGGCAATAACTAAACATAGCACAGAAAGTAAGGTTTTTTGTGTCCTGATGTGTCTAAATAATCCAGGTAGAAAAATAAAAAAAAGGTTGAGTAGGTCCTTCTTTGTTGAAAAAAAAAAGCTTAATTTCTTCTCCAAAACACTTTGGAGGAACTCGTCCAGAGGATCTACTCAGCTTTTAGTTTAGACAAGGAAATTTATATAAATTTGTTGTAACAATGCTTCTTGGCAATAAATCAAATGCAGTTGGAAAGGCTGTAAATTTCACTTTTAAATGGTGACATATTCGTAAGGAACATGCATTTGTGGGATGAGCAGTAGAGCTTATCCTGCTGTTGCTATTGACACTTGTTTTGARCATCTGGTACCCCCAAGTTCTGCCAATTAGTTGTCCACTGTAAGGTTTATTGTCAAGAAACACTGTTACAACAGAAATAATCTACCAAATACAAATGTCCTTAAATCAGCTGTGTCTGACTTTTAGCAAAACATGTCATGAACCACTGGATAGAAAATCAAAAATTAATCACTGAATGTATTTTTAGAAATGATTAAAACACTTGCTGATCTAGATGAACATGACAGCAGATCAATATTAGCCAAACTACAAATGACAAWGACTGAGTTTTAGACTTGCTAAGCTAAAAAATGTTGTGATTGTACTCTGAGTGAGACTACCTTTGCCTAAAATTATGTCATTAACTGTTAAAATCAACAATGTTCTTTTGTTAGGAAACTATACAAGGTTTGACCAAATCTTCTACAACTCTGTCTCTTCTCATTATAAGATGATCTTCGTTAAAAACTCTAGCATGAAAGAGGACATAAAATATGCATTCCTTCAAGGAATGCCAGGCCTTCAATTCTGTCATTTTTGCTGAAGATATAAGAGGCAACAGCCTGAAATCTATTCAATTTAATGTTTAAAATTAGGCCCATGTTTAATTAACTATGGAAAAGAGCATGCTGCTGGAATAATTTCTTATCTTGCAGAACTGCCATGTGGCCAATAAGTAAGTCGTTTCTCTGATGACAAAAATGGCAGTTCTGCACTGCTGTAATCTAAATTAGCATTGTAACCATGATGGCATTATATTACTAATCTAGTAAATTCTAAAATACTGTTTTTATTTTAGAATGTCATAAATAATACACTAAGTTGATGTTTTTATGGAAACAAAATACCATCCATGGCAGAAAATGTTCATGTTTTAACACCAAATTATGCTAATTATATTAGAATAAAACAGAAAAAAAAATCTGCAGTGAAAGAGAAATTTGTCAGTGTATTTAGCTGATTACCACAGAAACAGTCATTTGTTCTCCAGTCTGGATAATGCTCAGACATATTGTTCATTTGCAGAGATCACACGCACTATCAAAGGCAATCATCTGCTCCAGCAGGTCTTTGATTGTATTTCTCTCCGCGCATGTTTATGGTCACATGCATTTGCCCTTTCCTTGGTGCTCTGTGAAGCTTCTCAGCTATTGTCTCAAGTTCACAGATGAAAGGGTTCTGGATGTGCTCAGAGCTTTGCCACGGGGAGGCCGGCGCAGCAGCCACTATACAGCCATGATTCCACGGCTGTCCCCAGAGTGCTCMTGTCAAAAAGCCCAGCTTGAGGAAGCCTTGTCGGGGGACACGGTCCCACACTGAAGCTGGGCATCTGCTGCAGTGTGATAGCCTTTCAGCACATTATCGCATAAGGCTATTCTTCCTGAGCACGCTATAAAAGGATTTGTAGTAGATTCATAACATGCCAGGCTAAATAATGTGTACTGGTGGGGTGAGGGGGTGTGCTGGCTTTGTTCTTCTCTCCATCATCTTTATGCTACCATCCACTTGGCAACAGAGGCCTAGTGTTTGTGTTTGACAGTTTTTATTCACAATATGAAACTTGGGGACAAGCGAAAATGTCAAGGGACTGTTCTGATTTTTCTCAACAAAATGAGGGAGGCAGGTCACAGAACATATGATTTGACTTTTTTTTACATTCATATTATAGAAATTTCTGACGTATTTTCTGTACCCTGCTAAACATGTTTCAGGTTGTGAGTTGATGTCTAACTCAGTAGGAGGTAAAGTGCTGAATAGTCTGCCAATCCATTGTATTACATATTCTATAGGAGGAGAAAACAAAGTTTTTATCGGAGTTCCAAACACTTTCAGAATTTGTTTCATGTGGTGGTAACTGAAAATCCAAGAGTGTTAGGATTGAGCTAGGTTGGTTAGAACCCCAAGTGCAGAACTGAAATGATCTAGGCAAAAAAAAAAAAGGTGCAAAAGGACTTTATTAAACAAAATCAAAAAGCTGGCGTGGCAGCAAACAAGATACTAAGGTTTAGCTTAGTGATGGGCAGTTTGAAGCTGAAGCTTCAACGCATGTATTGAAAAAAAAACAACACACTGTTTCAGAAGCACTGCGTCGGAGCTTGATTCGTTTGGTAAAAGACATGTGATCAGTGACGTCTGAAGCTTCGAAAGTGGTGAACTTACGTCACTGCATTTGTACCTGATTCAAAGGTTAATCAGGAAGTGAATCATTGGCTGGATTCGTGGTGTGTTTTCATGGCAAATGCACAAAATATAACAAACCAGTGAAGGACTTATTGTGAGACACAGAGGCAAACAAACGTATGTGTTTAGTTTGTCGTGCAGTTTATAAGCCTGGGCCAGAAAGAGTGGGAGTCACGAACCCACAAAGAACCTTTGCTGCGA
>NW_013952473.1:1711948-1714799 GCF_001266775.1 Austrofundulus limnaeus
CACAGGCACACTTTATTTTATTTATTTATTATTTATAATAAACCATAAACAACAGTAACTTTATTCCCACCCACAAAAAAGAGAAAAATAAATTAAATCTGTTCAAACACAATGACAGCCTGATATCAAACAGAAATATCTCATTAAAAAGCTGTCATCTCCATCACGATGAAGTGCTTCACTTTGTGTTGTGTCAAGCAGCTTTTCATACTTTGGCCACAGGATGGCGCCAAAGAGAAATGTGTTGGAAAGCTTCGAGTAATGAACCCTTTTTCAAAGCAAGCTTCAGTGCTTCAGAAAAGCTTCATTTGCCCATCACCAGTTTAGCTTGATACAATAACAGGAACAACACAACAGATAATAAAGATCTGACAAAGACTGAAGACTGAGAACATAATATAAAGGAGAAACTAATGAGTACCAACATAAACACCTGGGGGAGAAACATGAGGATCAGGTGTGAGTGGGCGGGGCTGGAGCACAGGCAGACAGGAGGAAGAAAACACATGACAAGACAGAAAACTAAAAATTTAACATTAACACAGACACAAATCATAACAAAGGGGGGCACACCAAAACAAGAAGCCAGAACACAATTTTAGGAGATTTGTTAGGTCTGTGTTAGATTGTTTTTTAAGTTGATAATTACAGAGAAAAGCATGGCCAAGTGTGGGGATGAGTGAGGAGGTGTGGTCAGAGGAGAAATTGTGACAGCTAGCTTAATTTAACAAGCTAACATTTCTGAAAACRTTTTTCAATCTTCTTAAAGAATGAATGTATTTTGTAAAAAGTAAAGTTTCATGATACACATGCAATCTCACGTTTAGCTGTTTCAAATGAACACATAAAGTTCAGGCAAAAAACTATAAAATGTGACTTTGGTCCAAACATGACTAGGTATTTTAAAAAAAAATTGCCTGAGTGAAGGTCCCCATTTGCCATGTGTTCCATGTTTACAAAGTGGCTGCTTGTTTTTGTATTTTTCGGTGAAGAAATATTGTTAAACTGTGTCCTGTAATTTCTTGTGTAAAGATGGAAATGGGTATTTATGTTTTTGTTTCATCCTGCAATGATCATGTTTCCATTTTGACTTGTTACAGTAAAGCCTGTCCTAAATGCAGCAAATGCTATTTGTGAGGATCTGAATTTTGTTTTGTTAGTTTTTTAGTTCCTTGGTTTATTTTTCTAGATTTTTTATTTAATTATTATTATTTTTTTATTTTACTGTGACCTGTGCTTTGTGATTCCTGTGTGATTCTCCTGTCTTAAGTTTTATCATTGAGTTCCTCGTGCCTCTCTGCTTCTAGCTTCAAACCTTCATYAAAATGAAACCCCTTTGATTGAGTCCTCAAGTTCTCCCAAGATTCACCTTTTTTCATGTCTGAAGAGCCATCCTTTTATCCTGGCTTTTGTGAAGTATTGTATTTTATCTGAATGAGTCATGGCTTAATTTCTTACTTTTTTAATAGAGTTGTTATTTTTTGTCTTACATGTTATTTAATGTGAAGCACTTTGTGATTTTTTTTATCATGAAAAGCAATAAATAACCGTGATGTGTGGATCAATGCTGAAATATCAATACTGCAGATACCAGAACTTTATGGACTACATCGGTTCTAAAACCAAAATTGTGGTACTTCAGTCATTTCAAGTAATGTATATCATAGACAGTGGAAAATAACTGAACTATATTCAAATCTTGGGGTTAAAGGGAACTACTTTTTCTTCCACTTGGATGATGCATTAGTGCTGTGGCACGTGCTCAGTCAGTCTGTAGACGTAACATGTGTGACAGGTCATTTTAACATAAAATCAGCTTTGTCTGACTGTCTGTGATTACATTCTAGAGGAGGGGTTCGCAATTTTTCCATGCTTTGGCCCCCCAAACAGCATTAGCTTCTGGCCGGGGGCCCTCGTACAAACCTACAAACAATGCTGTAAAATATGTGAAGAAACATGATTCTGTCTTGTAWTCTTTATGAAGCAGTTATTTGAAAAGGATTATAAATAAATGACGTTTTTTGTATTTACTAGGCACATTATGTGTTAGCACAAAGTATCAGTATGGGATCAGTATCACTGATACCAGCCTGAGATTACTCAGTATCAGTATCGGAAAGAAATTAGGCTTAAAATACCAAAAAAAAAAAATAATAATAAAATATGAACTCATAATAACACAAATCTCCCAGTGAATGAATAAATTATTCCATCTCATAGCTTTAAAATACACGTTGATTACTCATKATATAAATCTGCAGTTTAGGTGTATTGCTTTTGCACCCACTGATTTACTCAAAAAGCCATTTATAAAGAAACAACTGTTAATTAAGTGCATAGCTCCTTGAGCAAATTAATAGCCATTGTTCAGTTAGAGGAGACAAATGTTTGTTGTGCTGCCTCAGAATTTTATTTTAACACATTTTCATGCTAACTTTTTTTTATAATAGGGATGAGCTTTTCAGCTCATAATGTTAGCTCACTGGTTAACCAGAATTTAAGATTTTATTTAATCAACAGCTCTGTGTCTTCTGAGGCTGGAAACTCTAGTTTTTAGAGCTCACACATAGTTGACCATTTGTATATGCTGTCAGGCCACTAAATCTGTTTGTCAAGCAATGTAAATGGAGGTTATGTGCACACAAATCTAGTATTTTTCTAAAGTTTTCCTGGCATTTTTGCCTATTATCCATTTGCAAAGCCAAGGGAGGGAATGACAGTTGTAATGAGATCACCTGCCTGGGCTGTCAGAAAAATTGTCAGCACACTGTACTATTTAGCAGGTGAAAGGATGTTGTGCTAGAGAGCGAATGTTATGTGAGTGTCAAGACAAGCGATCTGAAAAAAAAAA
>NW_013952473.1:1717167-1721471 GCF_001266775.1 Austrofundulus limnaeus
GTGTGTGTGTGTGTGTGTGTGTGTGTGTGTGTAACAACTTTGGCCATGCCTAGTTTGTGGTGTTGCTTTGGTTGCGTGTGTGTGCTTCTAAATAAAAGCAGTGTGAATGAGTTTGTCATTTAATACAAGGAGGAAAAAAACATCTGCCTCAATTAGGCCTAATAACACACAAAAACATTGCTTCATTTTGCAGGATCTTTCAGATTTCTCCTTCAGCTACACTGATTACCAAAATAAACCTTTTTTCAAAAGCCTTTAGCCACATTACTGTACATCAATACTGTCAACTTTGACAAAAGCTATATTTAACAAATATTCAAATATACGATTTTCTTTTCAAGCTGAGTTGTTGTCTTACCAATTGCAGTACCACTGGTTTGAATGATTAATTATTTCTTCCATTCCTTATTTCTTGAACTGAGTTATACGTATAGCAGATAGCAAACAACACAACTTATTTGTAATGTGAAAAAGGGGGATTTGTATTTGAGTTGTGGCAAGGTGCTTAGAGTTGTCACCTTCTTGCGATGACTGCTGTAGCTCTGTGACTGTGCACAACAACATGACTGGATGAATAAATTTCAATTTGGTATTGTAGTTGGGATCCCGCCATATTATTTATCTAAACTGAGTATTTTGTTGTAGCTTTAATACTTGTTAGAATATTGAAAACACATCTACATGTTTAAACCTAATTTACTGGATACAACCATCCAATTCCCTCACTCACTGATATTTTCTATCCTGTTAATGGTTGGGGTGGAGCTGACATTTTCAAACAGGCAAAAGGTGGGGTTCACCCCGGACAGGTTTGTAGTCCATCCCAGAGCCAATATTAAAACTCAAAGGAAATTAATAAGCACAAAGACTCYTGCAGTTACTATCAATCTAACTTCTATATATGAGCCAATGGATACTGTTTTTCTAATTTCATTTCAATGTTTATCTCTCCACGACTTCCTCTTAAAAGTGTTTAAGACAACAGAACTGAGAAGTGCTGACTTGCACTTCTTACCACAAAACCAGTCTAAGCTGSACCTGTTGTGAGCGAAAATGTCACAGACTTCCTCAAAGAATACTGAAAGTATCACAGYCCAGCTATCAGTTCTTCAGTGTTCACTTAACTGCAGCAGTGTCYGATCCTGGTCCTCAAGGGCCACCATGCAGGTTATACTTGTTTCCTTGCTCTTTATCATGACTTTAAAGTTCTGCAGGAGCCTGTTAATCGTTTGTTCAAATCAGATGTTTTGTAGTAAAGAGACAACTAAAAATGGCAAGATAGTGTCCCTATAGGAGCAGGATTGGGCTGCTTTACAAAGACCTGTAAATACAAATGGGTCACCTTCCATACTTACTGTGGTTTACCGTGGTGCCAACCTGCTGCCCWTTATCCAAATCACACTGGGACAATTAGGTTGAATTTCTTTCATAGATTGACTGTCCCAGGTTGACCTGAAAAAAAAAATCATTTGTTTTAAACATGCATTTGTTTGAAGCAACTTTTTTCAGATGCATAAATGATTTGATTAGAAATCCATCCAATTTTTTTTAATCTTCTGCCTCKTCCATTCATATTCGTAACATTCCCAGTCTAACCAATCTCCTGTATATGTGGAGGTGGGGTGCTGTTTTGGCTCASCTGCAAGGAAAGAGATGGATCATTGTAAAATCTGGAGCTGTGCCAGGTGACACAGATTAGTACAGCTGTGGGACCTTCTTAATCAGTATAGCTTTAAATGCAGCGGCGTGCTGATGGCCTGAGGCACTATCTGCTGGAGAGCATGTCACCTGTGACCTGTTTGTGTTGAGAGTAACTGGCTTCTACTGGTTGTCCCTGGTAGTATTTATTTATTTATTTGGCTTGCAAAAAATAAAAACAACAACAAAAGAACATGTACAGTACAACATACTGCTCACTAAAACATGGAGGAAAATCAGTTTTACTGAAAACAAGTTAGAGAATGACCAATTTTCGCAATTGGTTACATGCTAGTTTGTACGCAAACGTTTGCAGTTAAACGTGTGATCAGCTAATTGAGTCATTGTTCAATAGGAGTAAATAACACTAGGTGTCTATTGTTTTAAACATTTGTGTATTTTATAGATAATTTAAAAGTACATTTGTGGCAAAACACACAAAGCTATAACAAGCACAAGAAATACGAGTATATAATTTTCAAAATGTTATTTATTTATATTGTYTAAAATTAAAAAAAACGTGAATAACATTTTCAGTCATTGTCATCAGCTTTGTTCAGATTAATATCTCAAGTTTTATTATGTCGAAACTATTATTCATAGTTCGTTACCTATTTACTAGTATGACAGTGTTGATTTTAACAGTTATGTCAAAATTTAGAGCATGAGAGTATGACATCCTGCTACTACACCAGGTTTCAGCTCAATATCTTCAAAAAAAAAAAAAAAAGACCGAGGCTCAGCCTCTTGTGTCCTGTAATGTCAGTCTGTTGGGTCGGCCATCTTGGATGGGGTTGAGTTGGAAAGTTTTTCAGTTATAAATGTAAGTCCAATGATTAGTTTCTGGGTGCCTGAATAAAATTTCCCAGTGGTTCATAAGCTATTTTGCTAACACTACAGACATACAAACACAAGCAGACGTGAACAAAATCATTACTTCTCCATTAGATGTGGGGGATCATATTAAGGAAACAAACTTTATTAAGGTAACTGTTTTTTATGTGTGTGAACCCTACATGTGCAAACTTATTAAAAATATACAGTGGGATTTTAATCTTAGATTAGTTTAAAATCKGTCACAGCTTAAACACAAGCAGGAAGTGACAAATATATGAAGCCAAATCTGAACTTATGTTTATGTTTTGTTTCATTGTTTGCTATTTTTGGGTCAATGAAAAGAAAGTATGAAATATGTCATCTGTTCTCTTCAATGTAACTGCTTGGTAAATAGTAACCCAATGAAAACAAATGAAATGTTAAATCTGTGTCTTCCCAGACATAGTGGATTGTAGGATGGAGGGCTGACAGCGATTAGTATTTATAAAAACAGACTTAGTTTTTTTCATGGAGTAACTGAATAACCCACAGTGTTCCAATGGAAAGCAGTGCTTGTATAGAGGAGGCCTTTGAAGTATATTACATAATTTGTACTTAAACTAGCTGAAAATACAATATCACTAAGTTGTACATAAAAGACAAACACTGTAAAAATATACTTACCCTGGTTTGCTTGATCTGGAAATTTGAGTGTGTTGAATCCTGTCAGTTTGCTAAATTATGTTGCCATGGAAACCTGGTTTGGTTTCAGGAAGTATTTAATGTTGCTAGGAAGATTCTTCTTCATTCCAAAGCGGGTGTGCACATGTAGTTAACAAAGTGTTTTTTTAATTATGTAATATATGTGTTAAGTATTTATAAATGTTTACACAAACAAACAAACAAAAAAGGTTAATTTATGTTTTCTTACTATTTAAACACAATTTGTAGAACACAATATTAAATTGGATTTGGAGCAATACAAATACCTCATTTTAATAAATGTGTAAATATTGAGTGAGAGGCTTTCATTGACACCTGTGTACAAAACAAGGGCAGGTGGATGGAGTCATARTGTTTGCAACTATAGCTCATTCAACTCATATGCTATTTTTAATGTTTTTTTCCCAAATCAATTAAAATTTGTTGCTTTGCTTTCAGTGTTTGTAATTTTGGTTTCTAATTACAATGTCACCAAATTAGTAGTTTTGTTGTCCAAATGATGCAATTATTGTATGTTGAGGAAAACAAGACAATATGCTCTAAATGCTGTGTGTGAGTGAAAGAAGTTTGTTGGTGTAAATTAGATGGAATTAGAGATTTAAGTGTCTACCGTGTGACTAATTACAGTAATGTACCACAGAACAATACTTAGTTTTGATGCAATTTCTTACTCCACACAGCATGTTGTCAGAGTTAGCCACAATTACTGAAGGGGAGAAGCAGATTTCCAATAGTGGTTTGCTGTTCAGCTCAAAAAGGAACCAACACTAAAAACGAAGGTGACATGAAATTTCTAGTCTTTATTGCAGCTATATGGTTACAGCTTTATGCGCTTCAGACTGCTTGGATTTTGAACAACACACTCTTCCCTCCGGATGAGCTTTATGCTGTGCAGACCCACAGAGCAGCTGCTGCCATTCTGCTTGGTCTGGCTTTTATGTCAAATTTCCTTTAAATCAAATCGACATCATACATCCACTCCTTAACTCATGTTTACACTGTGCCAAAGACATGATAATTTTTTTACAGGAACACACACACACACACACACACACACACACACACAC
>NW_013952473.1:1722718-1725658 GCF_001266775.1 Austrofundulus limnaeus
CATATATACAGTACAAACATATATACATAGATTGAAGATAAAATCAAATTACATAAAAAGGTCRTTTTCAGGGATAATGTTTTTGTTTGGTTTATAGAGAAACACATATATTTGTTATAAACAATAAATAAATAAATAAATTAAAACATGGCTCGCCCAATCCTGGAGGGTTTTCTAAGCTGCTGATAGGACTGCACTCTTCAGGACAGAGATCTCCTAAGGATGTTCACTGGATCTGTCTGAGCCACTTTTCCAGTTTGGGGTCACTGCACCCAGTGCTCTGCTGATCACTGGGAGTAATGATGCCTTGACTCTCCAGAGCTTCTCCATTTCCTCTTTGAGCCCTCAGTATTTCTCATCCCTTTTGTGCTCCTACTTCCTGTTGTTACAGTCACTTTGGTATTGCTCCATCTATCACCACTCTCTTTTATTCTGTGACTTGTCGAGCATGACAATTTTGCAATAACTGTTTGGAGTAAACTTTGTCTGTTCGCAAGGTATCTCAGAATTCACTGTATGCACATAAATGAAACTTTCAGGACAGAATAATTTGATATATATCTACAACTCTTTAACATTTGGAGCCAACAACAGTCAAGATGGCTGCCACAGCCAACAAATCATTGAAAAACACACACAAAACATTAGYTACAGTCAGTGGTGGGCACAGTTCCCCTAAAGCACTAATAGGGGGACTAATTTCCTGATTAGTGCTTTAGGGATTTTGCTCATTTAAAAATGTATTAGTGGATTAGCACTTGCTAAATTTATAGGCTAAATTTAGAAGCACTAATTGAAATAATAATAAATGTTATTGATCAACGTTAATGCTAACAGCTGAGGGTTAAAGCTGTTACTCATTTTGTTCATTTACAGTATGTGTCACTTATCCACCAGGTGACAATATATGAACCGAAATGCAGCTGTGTGATGTCAGTGATAAGTCTTGAGAGAGCAACATGACAACATGTGACTCGTTGTCTGATGAAGAATGTTCATGGGTTGAGTGGGTTATTTTAGTGCTTTAGAATTAGCTTTTGCTAAAATTTCCATTGCATTAGTGCTTTAGAATTAGTGGACCTAAATATTTGAGTCAGGGCTAGTGGAACTAATTTTTAGATTAGTGCTGACCACCACTGGTTACAGTTGTGTTAATTTTACATGTTGAATTTTATTGTAGCTGTAGCTAAGGCCCATGCATTACAATACATTCTCCAGTCATTAGTGATTGCACACAATCTCTACARCTGAATAACCTTTGGACTCATTTCACAAGTTGTTGTTACAGTTTGTCAGTATTAGCCAACACAAAATAGCTCTAACTGTTAATTTTACATATAATGAGCTAAAATGTGATTGAAGATTTTGCAGAACTGGTATCTGGTTTTCTGACAYGCCTGTTCAACAGTGCAAGTCTGTGTTTTTTGAATGCTGGTCAAAAATTGAATTGCTTAGAAAGGAGAAATGGAAATAGAACACAAATTAATGGTTGGCTATCTGCTGCTGAGGTCCACATGCAGCTTGTGACTGATTGTACATCACGGCATCATAATGTCTCGAAAGATGCGTCAGAGACGTCTGCCACAGTATCCGTTATAGAGGTCAGACATCCTGCATATTTTCAAAACAACTCAGTAACCTCATTAAAACCCTCTACAGTCCAGTGCCTTAAGGCACTTAAASCAATTACAAAGTCGAAATAAATATTTGGTCTCCATTACCCTTCTTTCAGCATTRATGCAGTGCAGTTATACTGCAGATTTCGACATTTCTACTTTTTACAACCAGTTGATGCCCATTGTAATATTGCTAATGCAGTAAAAAATATATAAAATCCTCTGCATCAGGAACAAAAACAGCTGCAAATTAGCAAGCTATTCACGAGTCTGGCACATCTGCCTTCTTAYTTAATCATCCATATTCATGTCATCCTTAATCATCTTTTGGGCTGATTGTTTGCCTCTTGGACAGCAGCTGTTGGTTGTCTGTCTAGGAGAGGAGAGTTGGAGCAGAAACTAATCTTTGTAATAGATTTTAGTTCGTTTTAAAACAGGAACAAATGGTTGCTTACAAAAACAGCATGTTCTTACTGTGAAAGTGCTTTCCTCAAAAGGGAAGGCAATAAAAAAAGAACTGAAACAAGAGCTAAAGACTGTGCTACATACTGAGGTACAGATGTAAGGGTGCTGTCACACTATGACGTTTCAGACAACTTGCGCCTGCAAAGTTTGTCCAACATGCTGGCACACACTGAAGAAGAGAAAAAAAGCATCAGTTAGCACCTTCTTTTGGACATGATCTTACCTTGTAGCTAATGACTTGAACAGATAAAAAACCTATGAGTAAATTATCCCTATCTTAAACATAACGTTTACAAGCTAATCATAAAGTGTTTGGACTTCTTCAGCACTTATGTGCAACATTAGTAGAACTTCTGCAGAACCTTTGCACAGCGTGATGGAGGAAATTACAACGTTGGCAGCAGTCACACTGTGGCTTCCCTTGYAGAGTGCGGACCTCTTTTCAATGTGAAAGAACAAGAGACACTACAAGTGGTTGTGAAATCTGATTAGGATGCTTCMCTTTGGAGCATGTCTCACTGATAAAAGACCCCCAGGCAAGACTGGTAGAGGGATTGTGCATCTTCTGTAGCCTGGGAAAGCTCTAGGACAGTGGTCCCCAAACAACCGCCTGCGGGGCCGGTACGGCCCGCCTCCACATTTGGCCTGGTCCCCTGAACAATACTAGAGAGGCATTATGATTTTTTTTAGTCTGCCCCCTGAATCCTTGACTATTTTATCGTATTTCATGAAAAAAATCTCATCAGTGCACCTCACACTACAGGCCACATGAGCGTGATGCGCAAAGATCCCAGAGAGGGTTATTTCTTTATTATTTATTTAATAAATACTGTTGTTTATTTCATTAATAGTATTGTAG
>NW_013952473.1:1725829-1727156 GCF_001266775.1 Austrofundulus limnaeus
TTTTAGAGGGGAAAAAAGGGAAAAAAACATGTCTTGTTTTGGCTTTTGTTTAAGTTAAAAGGCACAATCTGTAATCATGYGTGGCTGTAGCTCTTGTATTCCGCTGTGGCCTCATAATTCTGTGAATCATAGATTGACCATTTTTTCATATTTACCAATTGTACTTCAACAGGGAAGATAACTAATTGACTAGTTTATCACCTTTATATGACTTTTGCACAGAAATAAAAATAGACAATACTGCTCTGAGGGATTTAAAAAAAAGACTTAAAAACATTGCTGGAACCAAAAGTGCATTGTACTCAAACATACAAGAGAAACCAAAGAGTACGATGATAAGACATCAGATATTCACTCAAAAGAGACAACTTCTTTTGACTGTTACCAGTGTTTGGTTTATTGTTTAGGAAACTAAAAGGTATATATTATTATTATTATTATTAATTTTTTCAATCGAGCTGTTTTTTTTTTTTTTTTGTCCTCAGCATCACTGGCAGCAAGGGTATTAGCCTGCTAAGAAAATGCTGAACCTCCACAAATCGTTCCGCTTCTCTGACTGTAATGTGCTTGTTGAATGATTCATTTATGTGTGGCAGACTTCTAAAATGCAAGATTAGACAACTGTGATTTTTCTAAACAGTATTAAAAGGCTATGATAAGCCTTCTATACACATTGTTCTGTCTCTGCAGGACGTCCATCAACTCTTGTTATTTCAGGGTTTTTTTTAATCTTTTTTACTGACAGACTAGAAGATTATGTGTAATTATATAGATAAGAGAAATTAAAAGCCTCTGTTCTTTTTGACCTGCCTCACAGAATGAAGTGAAATTTGACTTTCTGTAGGCCTGTTTGTGTGCTGCAGATTTGTACTGTTGAGGCCAGCAGCACCACTCACAAACTGGATGAGTCACCTCATTCACAATGATTGAATATTTAGAAAAAAACAATAACATTACTGTTGGTATAATTATCGAATTACTATTTTTTTCWTTCAAAAAATACCTTGCAATATTTCTGTTTCATTCATTTATCTGCCAAAGGAAAAAAAAATGCTGCCTTCACTTATTTTTAAAAACATGAAAAAAATGAATAAAAGCAATTGTCAGTAGGATCATATCTTTCCATTGTTAGAGCTGACCCATATTTGCTTGTTGCCATGGTTATCAACACAAAAATCTCTATTTGAATATTTTCACCAGGCTGTTTTGTTAAAGGAGCTCCTCTGTTTAAAATGCATCTGTTACTTTGACCTAAGGAATCCATTTCAGTTCATGTCCCAAGTGGGGATTGTTCAAGTCAAAGACAGGAAGAAGTTCAAGATTACTT
>NW_013952473.1:1728534-1729730 GCF_001266775.1 Austrofundulus limnaeus
CACACACACACACACACACACACACACACACACACACACACACACAAGCAATCTAGCTTTGATCCAAGTAAGCTGATTTCCACTTTGGAAAGCTTTGCCTGTGGGTTATCTTTAGGATGGAATGAATGCAAGTCTGAAAAGAGTGGGGGCAAAGCATTCAGGAATGCAAAAGAAAAYGATTTGTATCAGCTACAGTCAGGGTTGAGAGGACCAATTCAGGTGTCTGATAGCTGCCACCAGTTTTGTGTTCCCCTTCGTTTCACACAAATATGTGACAGCCCCCCATCCTGCCTCATTTATTGAAAAGCTGAAACTGGAGGGGAAATAAAGGGTTAGGTTGAAGGAGGGGAAGTTAAGAAGAGGGAGGGTCTTTAGAGAGACACAGACCTCGGAACGCAGGAGGCTTTTGCTCAATTCTTGCCTAGAGCAAGGTCCCCTTTCACCCACCAGCCTCCTTTTTTAAAAGCCCCCAGCCCTCCGCCTGTGCCCTCTGTATTTGCTGTACTTAGCCACTCCTCCCCCTGGGAAATCCATTCAGCTCAGCAGCAGGAGCATGCTGTTGTTGCTGAGCTGAACTACTAAAAGTATATCATTTACATGTGCAAAGAGCTCAAATCCAAAAGACACAAAATGCCTTTTATTTCGACATGTCCACTCATTTTAAAATCTTTGATGCAGCTGTCATGCTTTTTGTGCTGTATTGAATCACTAACATAAAGAAAATATAATAAATGGCAGTAAAAACAACATTTCAGCTGCATTTCAGATATTCTTCCTGGGCAGACAGCTAGAGTTGCAGGCATTTTTTTTCACATCRAAGTGTTACATTTACATGTGTAATGAATACAAAAAAGGCGAATAATATTAGATCAATGGACGCTCTTCATATTAAACCTTTTATAATACACTGATTTTTAAAACTTTAATACATTTTAAGGGTAAAAAACAGGGGAAAAGGGGAAAATAAAGACAAATTCACTTCGGTCATTGCGATGGTTTATATACCCCAGTTTGATATTTATTTATTTATTTATTTATTTATTTATTTATTTTATAAAAGCCTACCATGTTTGCAAACAACAGTGTTTATACAAGGCTATAGCCTCTTAAATAGCAGGGCATGCCCCTTGGGGAGGGGGCACAGTGGGGTGTCAGAGGGTGCCAGTAATTACACACACATACACACACATGTGCAT
>NW_013952473.1:1730254-1731340 GCF_001266775.1 Austrofundulus limnaeus
ATATATATCACATCAACATGAGTCCAGCTATATTTGGACTCTCCCTTAGAGATAGGGTAAGAAGTTTAGTTATCTGGGAGAGACTGAGGCTTAGGTTATAGTTGATGCGACACACAGGGTGCGAGGGAGTTTGCGTCAAAAGTTGCACAATTGCTGAGTCCCCGCCCCAGCACGTTGGCCCCGCGATGTGTCCTGGTGCATGGTCATGCACCTCCAAAATTTTGAAACTCCGCAAAGGCTGCGCACCACTCGTCRCGAAGGTGCTCTCGCTGAACAGGTCCAAATGAACTGGCATCTGTATGATTCCTCCATGAGAGATCATAAAGACAACCAGATGGCACAAAAATCATCGAAGGAAATTGCAACAGCTTTAAAGAAAGATGAGGTAATATGCCGGACGACATGGAAAAATATTTGCGACCGGTTTGTGATCCTGGAGGAAACAAACCAGTGTTGCTCTCTCAGTTTGTGAAGCACAAAGAAACAGATAAATTGGAAAAAGAGGTAAATGTGTTTACTTTGTTATGTGTGACGTCAATCATTTCTTCTTCTACACTGTTCCCGACTACTTTTCCACTGCTTTGGCACCATGCTGCCGTCTGTCGGTGACGGAAGAACAGCGATAACATGAACGTCAACTATGTTTTCACACAGCGCGTGGCTCAGGAGCATGCACACTCCGCGGAGCTTGCGCAACAAGCCAAAGCGCGACTATAACCCAGCCTTCAGAGTAGAGCCACTGCTCCTCCACATCGAGAGGAGCCAGTTGAGGTGGTTTGGGCATCTGGTTAGAATGCCTCCTGGACGCCTCCTCAGGGAGATGCTTTAAGCATGTCCAATTGGGAGAAGACCTTGAGGAAGACCCAGGACACGCTGGAGAGACCATGTCTCTCGGCTGGCCTGGGAATGCCTTGGAGTCCTCCCAGAAGTGCTGGAAGAGGTGACTGGGGAAAGAGAGGTCTGGGCTTTCCTGCTCAAGCTGCTGTCTTTGCTACCCAACTTTGAATAAAGCGGAATATAATGGATGGATGAATGGAATCATTAGTTTAAAATTTAAAACTGATTATTTTTATAATAATTGAAGAT
>NW_013952473.1:1732235-1735152 GCF_001266775.1 Austrofundulus limnaeus
GTCTGTGGTATCCTGGTTTCTGTGGTGCTCCTTCTTTAAGATCAATGAGTTCCTAAAGAAAACAAAAGCAGTGTTTTTTTGTTTTCTATCTTCAGCATCTAACACAACATAAAAGCTATAGATGTCCAAATAGGGCTCTCTGCAGTACATAGGGGGAGTTTCTTGTTGTTRTGAGCGGAGATGATTGGTGGAGTTGGTTTGAGGGCTAGGTTTCTCTCAACCATGACTGGTCAGATTGACTTGACTTGTGGGTAAAATAAGAGTAAAATAATATGAATGTCTGTCTATGGACAGTGTAAAACAGAACAATGACTAAAACAAAAGTTATTGTGAACATATTAACATAATTTACTTCCAGTTTTGTGTGACAGACACTTTTCTGTCTCACATTATGGCTTAAATTAAGCCATATCCATATATCACTATCTTTTAACAGACTGGTTAGGGCTGTTTTAACTTAGTTTAATTGTAACACTCCCTTCAGGTGTACTGTGTTCAAATTACGTGCAGCTAGCCCCTTCCTGTTTCAAGTTATGACTAAAATAAATATAATAAAAAAAGGTGTTYCTGGCCTTTTCAGTCTACACCAAGCTGCCACCAGCCTATTCAAACCCCACCCAAAATAATCAATCCAACCTATCAAGTCTTGAAAAACTATGTCCACAAAAGTCAAACAGACCAATCATGCCATGGACAGACTCCTCCCACAAAATAAGAAACTCCTACTTTGTGACTGTAGAGACCCCCTTCACAAAATGTCCCAGAAACGATTTGGAGATTACTGATGTGTGTCGTTGTATAGGATCATGCAAACATGCCAGCAACGTGAAAAGTAAAGATGCTGTTGTATTAAGAAGTTTTGGATAAACATATGTATTTCTAAATGTTTTTTGTCAACTGTGACAGTTTTTTAAGACATAATTTCAGATGAGATCTATAACCTAGTTTCTGCTGCTGGGCAGTTCAATATTATGTTATGTTGCTACAGATGGCAGCACTGAATTAAAGTACATGTGAATCCTCTATTCTTTTCTGTTTATTATTTAGGTGGCCGTTTGGTAGAACTACTTTAAAAAAACATTCACTGAAGATAAGAGCTGAGCCATTGTCAAAGACAGATGATTTTCAGATTTGTTTGACTTTGTCTTTTCATCCCTCTCACTCTGCTAGCTTTTCATGATCACTTTATCTTATTGCTTTTTGTTTGGCCATCTGGTTGCTCCTTTATCTCCACTGCTGTCCATGACCTCTGTTTGAAGAGGCAACATGAAGCTACCGAGGATTTTCTGATAAAATAGGTTCAAGATAGTGAAACAGTACAAGACAAGAAGGGGTTTCAGTTTCCTCAAAAATTCAATAAGGCAGCGTTCTGTAAGAAGATTTCTGTGACAAAGAATGACAAGAATAAAAAATGACAAATGAGATAGAGTTGAGAAAATTAGAAATGTGTTGCCCAAGTCACACTGGCCTTGTATTTTATTGGCTGTTACATGTGATACATACAGCATGTAGAAACCTTTAAAACTGGTGGCTCAGTTGGTAGAGCTGATGCCTCTCAGCAAGAAGGTCACCGGTTCAAATCCCAGCCCAGGGAACTTTGAGCTTGCATGTTCTCTCCATGCATGCGTGGGTTATCTCCGGGTACTCCGGCTTCCTCCCACAGACCAAAAACATGACTGTTAGGTTGATTGGTAACTCTAAATTGTCCCCAGGTGTGAGTGAGAGAGTGGATGCTTGTTTGTCTCATTTGTCTCAATGTGTGTCCCTGTGATGGACTTGCAACCTGTCCAGGGTGTACCCCGCCCCTCGCACTGTGACTGCTGGATATGGGCACCAGTGACCCACRTGACCCTGAAAGGAATAAGCGGTAGATGATGGATGGATGGATATTTTTCAAAAAGGTATTTTTATTCACTTTTTTTGACTTGCCAATTAAACCAATCAGTTAAACCTTCACTGAAACTACTGTTTTGGTACTAATGTTCAATTCAGTGCTGAAACATCTGTTAAAGATGAACAAAGCAACATACACTTAAAACAAAGGCAAAGTTAAGTGTTTTCCTTGTGCTATCGGTGGTACAGGAGGGACAGTATGAAGCCATCCTATGGGGATGATGACATACAATAATGGCCATTTAATTGGCTGATTACATTTGAAGCAGGTGGTACTTCCCTTAAAATTATTGACTATATTGTTTTAAAAGGTTTTTTTTTTCTTAAAAATAAAATGAAGAATAAACAAAAGCACTTTTTTTGTGTGGGAGCATGAGGATACCTTAAAATTTTATAAAAAAAAAAAAGTCAAAAAGTCAATGTGGGAGTAAAACTTACAGAAAACAGAAGAGCTCATGGAAAACACAAGGAGAACCATTAATTAATCTCACAATGAACTGCTAGAGAAATGGTGATGGAAGATTGAATATACATTCAGGAACTGAGGGAGAGTGGAAAATGGCAAGATCTGGGTTGAAGGCTTATTAGGTGATAATAGGTGAGGTGATAGGTGAGGGTGATAAGCAAACACAAAGAGCTAACTGAGGGCAGGACTGAATAAAGCCACAGGAAACACTTGAATTAACTCAAGAAACTAAAATATAAGCTAGAATCTAAACCAAAGAAAAACACAAGTCCAAAGTAACAAATCACTTGCAAAGATAAAGTGATATAGTAATCCAAAAATACAGAAAAAAATATTAAACCAATAAACCCACAGTGATGTGACATACTGTATATATGGTAAAAATGTTGGGGAAAGTAGGAACTTTTAGTTTCTCAAAAACTATTTAAATCTAGAATTGGCTTTTACTTCACTAGATTTCACAATTTTCTTGTGCTTTTCTTTTTTAATTTGTGGGGTCACAGCTTGGGAAAAATCCAGCCCCTTCCAATTCCTTTAGAGAAAAAAAAATCAGTATAA
>NW_013952473.1:1735617-1755280 GCF_001266775.1 Austrofundulus limnaeus
CAACTGTCCTGCGTCTGACCTCAAAGTGCACGAGCTTCAAACTTCAGCGTTGGCTGCGATTTTGAAGCTGAAATCGCGTTCGGTGTGAACGCACCATAAGGATGCAACTCATTACAGCGTCTCAACCTGGGTGAAAAGAATGTGACTAAAGGAAGATTTTATACACAAAAATATCTGTAGATCAGTGTATGCCGTGTCAGGCTCTAGTTAACTATGATCCTAAATTTACAGTCTTAAAAAGAATGAAATGAGAAATATGTTACGTAACAAAGACAACACCCCTCCCATTATACCTTTATAAATAAAGGTGAATAAAAAAAGCCCACAATAAGTTAGTTTGCAATAAAATTGTCTGACATCCTAAATACTTCAACCTTGGTAAGATTTCGCAAGTCGTACCTGTAAGAAAAACAAAGCAAAGAAATCATTCCAGAAAACGTTTTTGCAGCTATTCTGCTGGGCAGTTTCAACCAACTCCAGACCTCTTTATGAAATCTGACTCAACTAACCTTAACAATGAGGAATTGTACATGTGTTTTGTTTACATCAAATATGGGTATAGTTTCCCTCATTCTAAAGTTTGTTTAAAATTACGTTGAAGATATCCTCTAATTACCAGAGGGCTGAGCCATACATGCAAGAACAGCACTGTAAGAGGGGGACAACTGCACATAGAAGCCTCCACCATTGTTTAATGATGGGCAATTTTTCTTCACAAAAATGGCTTCATTTACTCCTCTCTCAAAACAATTTTTCTCTATCAAGGATGAGAACATTTTCATCCCTGTGAGAGTGACCAGTGGCCTGTAGATGAGTGTAAACTGCTGATTCCTAGCCTGATTATGCAGATCTTCTGTGTTGGTCCGTCTGCTGCTTTGTTTCCCCATTGTATAACTGGTTACAGTCCTCCTGGCATTTAACAGCATACACAACATTCCTTGGTTTGTGCCGGGGGACCGGATCTTTGGGGTCTTTGGGGTGACTTTCAGTCTTTGCCGTAATGTGTTTTGGTGTTTGAAAGCCACTGGGATGTCATGCTTAGAGAATAAACATCTTAGCTTCTCTGAAACCCTTGCAACATATGGAATAACCGCTGGTCTGGGTCTGGGTTTGGGGTCTTCATTTTCATCCAATGGTTGACTAGAATCTTGTTTGGGTTTCTTGTCTGCTTTCAGGAAGGCCCAATTAGTATAATCACATTGGTCCAGGAAGACCCCAAACCCATATATGTTGTGGATAATAAATTWATAAGTGCCTCCACATCAAACGAAAGTGGCTGTCAGTGGCTCAGTGGTTAAATAATTTGTTTTCCAATGAGAGATGTGCAAGATATTTGATTATATCAGTTGGCAGTCACATGTCAAAGTGTCCCTTATTGATCTAAAGCACTGATCAAACTCTATAAAATGAATTATTCAGATTAGCTGTGCAGATAAGTAGTAGGGTGCACCAAAATAATAATAGTGAATATGTGTGTAGACAAGGTTTTGTGTTCTAAGGTATTTTGAGTAACCTGGTAGCTAGAAAGATGCTGTACAAAGTCAGTCTATTTACAATTTTGTAATGGATAACCTGATCAGGTTGAGAAAAAAATACAGTAAACTGATTTAAAATGTGACTTTATACTAAAGAACAGATGCTGAAACCCTGTTTTCACTGTTTGTGTTGTTGTTTTCACAGAGCTTTGCCTAAAACAACAGTCTGAAAGTTACAGTGAGACAATAAGTAAATATAAAGTAATACATAGTAAAATAGCATACAAATAATGTTTTCATGTACTAAGGATGAACTTTTAATATTTGCTGTTTATTCAATCATGGACATATAGACAGTTATCTTTTGTCAAATAAGCAAACTTATCAACTGTAAATTACAAATTTATTGAAATACAGCCTTTAAATTTTAACTTTCCTCTCAAAACCAAAATGTATTTTCCAGGAAATGTCTCTGTGTTACTTAGAGCATATTTTGCTCAAAAAAGATGACAGCTTGGTCATGTTTACCAATTCAGGTTGTCAATCAAAATTTGTCACATAGGGTTAATTGGATGAAACAGCTCTTTTTAGTCAGAAAAGTGTATTCAGCCTGATCTAAGAACATGCTTTGAAGACTGTGACCTTGTCAGCAGTGGCAGGAGAGAGTGAGGATTGATGGACTGTGGTGGCATATCCAGATCCATTTGGAGATCCTCGCAGCTCAAGTTAGGTCAGAGATGTGTGCTTGTGCTCCTGTTCCTTGCATTGTGCGCTGTGTGCCTCGTGGAAGTAATTTGGCTTATATGTGTGGGTCTTTGTGTGTTTGTCAGTGCGTCTAGCCTGCAGAGAGRAGGCTGATCAGGCCTCCAGAATATCTTATGTGACAGCACATCAAGACCAGCCTCCCTCTCTTCTGACATCCCCCTCTCATTACAGCTTTTTTTTCTTTTGGTCCAAGTCCTTGTCTTGAAGTGGATGATGTGAAAACCCATGAGCAGTGAGAATTTAGAGATGGAGAAACTCATAAAAAAACAAACAAATAAAAAAGAAACAATGAGACAGCACAGAGAAAAGTAATATAATTTTTTGATATCACAGATTTATTTTTTTAGTCTAATAAAGAAGGGGGAGAAAAACACAATAATGGCTGAAAACAACCACTTTCATCCTATGATGAAATTATTGCCAGAAGGTAGAAATTTTTCACAAGGRTGTTAATTAGCCAGTAAGTGCAGGCCAAGCTGGCAATGATATTTATGTGGCACTTTATTAGATAATCTGATAGAAAGAGCCATRTTATCAGTTCTTGTGGGTTGTGCTCCAAATCATTTTAAATTAAACAACTACAAAAAAGATCACTGCAATTTTAACAACTTGAAATCACATCAAGATACAAACACTATTGCAGATAATTCACAGGTTTAAAATGGTTTTGTAAAAAAAAAACCACTGACTGTTCCTGAAACTGAATTTGGGCTTGCCAACATTTAACCCTTTGCCATATGTAACTATTTGGTCTTATCAAAAATAAAATAAAATAAAGTAAAACAATGGAGGTACATGACAATCTGGCCTCATGGGTGATGTGAGTATGTTGCCATTGTATGTTTTGCAGAGCATAGAGTTTTTAGAATGCCTTCCAAGTATTGCATTACCGGTACTCATCGGTCCCCAGATATTTTAGCATGACAAAAACAAAACCTTTCTTTTTCACCACTTTTTGAATGGGTTCTGCYATTTCCTATTGCAGTTCATGGGTGATCAAAATGTAGCTCTAGTCCAACAAGTTTAAAAAACCTGTTTGAGCTTACAGCACTCAATCAGAGGTAGATAGCTAAAATATATTTCATACTGACCGACYTTCATAATAATTTAATGACAAGAACAAGGTTTTTAGAGCCCAAACATGACAATGCTATGGTAAATGCAAAACAATGAAATTGTTGTCTTTGATCCATGTTTTTTTTCTATCTAGGTTTCCTGTTAGTGATTGTATGATGGTTTTAGATATTATAATTTTAGTTATTTATTTAATAGAAGAATTAAAAACTAGAAGCACTCGGAAAGTGCAAACCTCCACCAAGCCCAATTTCCCCCATCCTGTAAAAGAGTTAATGCACAAAAGCAGAAATGGAAACACATTTGCTGAATAAATTCTGACGTAGTGAACATTTAAGCTGGCAGAATGCAAGGAATTTCTTCCCGGTGGAGTCCAATGGGGGAAAAAAAAAGGAAAAAAGTCAGACTCGTCACCCGTCGTTAATGTTGATAACTTTCACATCTGTGCTACATGATTCAAAAAAAGCAGAGTTTTCATCATGCGTGTAATCACACAGACACATGTGTCTTCCTATCTTTGTGAGGAACACACACAGCGGTCACAACCACGCTCTACGCATTCTTTTTCCCCCAAAGTTTGGCAAGAGGTGGATAGAGGGGTGCACAAATAGCTCTCGACTTGATCTAACCTCATTTAAATAATTTTTAAAAAATGAACAAACAAACAACCTCGGAGTCTGAAGTCCACTGCGTAACTCCTCTTCCTCAATCTTCATCGATCTGTGTACAAGCCTAACAAGCGACAATGTGGTGTTTGAGGAAATGGGAAAAAAAAGCTTTCATGGTGCAGTCACGCACTTCGTGGTCACAAAACGTTCTGTAAATGTGCACCAAATGCGTAAAAATGTGCACATTATGGCAAGAATTATTCAKCATTACATCTGGTTTTAACATTACTTTTATAAAGTTTGAAGTCTAAACACTGAAAGCTGTCACAGTTTTTTACAGAAGCCCTGTGAAAGCTTCACAGCTTTGTCGATCTGAGAGGRTTAAAAGAAAAAAGAAATTCCTTTATCCGCATCGTGACCCRGAACATCACCAAAAGCTAATGGTGTGTTACTTGTGCCATTATCCATATGTGGTGTAAATGTCATGACCATCCATCCACAAGTTTTTGAGTAATGTTGTCCACAGACAGGCCGACCGACCGACAGACAGACCRACATACGCRACCAAAAACATTACCTCCTTGGCGGAGGTAATGAACATACTGTTGGTAGCCAATGTTGTGAACATGCCATTTCCTATTACTCTTGAAACTTCCATCCTGTTATTACTCCACTGGTGGTGGTCAGAGGGTCYGGTGGCTCTGGTGCATGGCAGCCCCACCWCTGTCAGTGTGCCCAGGGCAGTTGTGGCTGGAGCTTMCCACCATCAGTGCATGTGAATGTGTGTGCATGGGTGAATGTCTGAAGTGTAAAGYGCCTTGGGGTCCAAGTGGACTTGATAAGRCGCTATATAAGTTCAAGCCATTTACCATGTATTGCAAGAAATAATGTCAATTTGTTGTTTGTTGCACAAGTATTTTTAGGTYTTCAAGTTGAATCAGCAAGAAMATCAGAACAATTGTTTTTAAACTAAAATTGTCATATTCCATGACCAATCTAGACAACCTTTGTATCAATCTCTTATGGACTTTACACACAGGGACAGACAAAGGAGAGTGATTAATGGCTGGCTGTCATCGCAACTAGGGTGAAACCCAACACACAGGACAYGGTAGCGACGATGACGTTGCAAATCACACTTTCAGGTTGCTTGTCTTCAATAAATGTGATTGGTTCTTCTACTTTTTCTTGTAAAGTTTATTGGTGGTTTGCATCAAATGAATAGTGTTTATCACTGCCGTATAAACTAACAAATCTCGCAATGCTAATGATACTTAAAAAGAAATACATGCTAAGATACCACTTCACCTTGTCGCCAAAAAATTCCCTTTTCTAAAAAAAATAATGGTTAAATTCTGAATGGGCTTTTACTATGGCATGATATGAGGACCAAAATTAAGATTATTGAGCAATCAGTGGTTGCTACATCCTTGTAGCAGAAGGCTATATCTATTCCTAAGCCAGCTATTGATCTGATTAATGATAGGCTGGCACAGTTAACTGAGCAGCTGGCCCTGGTAACTGAGAGGCTGATGCTGGCAAATGAGAAGGAGACTATTCATTTGCTTTAGCATCGGAGCAGCTAGCCACTAGCATAAATAAGCTGTGTTAGACCAGGGGTCCCCAACTAGCCATTAACAGTCCATGAATCATTTGGTGATGGGGTTCACGGATATAATTATAATTTTACTTGAAAAGTATTGGTCTGCAGGGTATTTTACTTTTAAAAAATACCACTTTTGTGTGCGCCACCGCTTGACACGGCCTCAGTTTTGTTACACATCCACATGGCGTGGAAAAAAATATACTGCTAATAAAAATAAGGATAGTTCAATGTGAAAAATACAGACAATACCCCACAATGATTGGGTTCTTATACTCTATGTGTAGACTGCTTCCGTGCTCAAAATGGTTCCAAGGCAGGAGGAAAAAGCAAACAAACAAACAAAGAGAATGAGTTCATCTAAGTTTTTGCAGGMGTGGATCAGGAGCTGCAGAGCACATCTCTCTCCCAAACAACTCAGACWGGATGACGAATTATTGCTATAAAGTGGGTCATATACAGTACATTAGAAAASATGAYAAAAGCAKGTCAGACACTAATGAAAATWTCAGCCCTTATAYTGTGTGTGAACAAAACCACAAAGTTACAAGATTTTGATTTTATTCTAAATGATTTGTCATTATAGCAAAATAATGATATATGGTTTTAAGGCATTGTTTTTGCGTACATGTACAATATTAACAAAATAATTATACTAAACCAGTAGGTGTTTTGTTGTTTTCATAGACTTCCATTTCTGACTGTAAAAATAAGGTGTTTTCTCTCTAACTGCACAGCTAAGTGATCTGTATACAGCTTCCCCAATTATGCTGCAATCTTGTTATTTTGGGAATACCACTGATGGTGGGTTAGCTCATTGCACTTTGAATTAGGCAGGGTTTTTTTGCAAAGTCATGTGAAGCTATTAAAGCTGCAGATTTTGCCCTCTTTATTATTTCTAAGCGAATGCATCGTGGTTTTGGGCTACACTGCGGTTTTCTGTTCACTCAGGTCTCCCTGCGGCAATGTCGAGTCTCCTTTATGAATAGCTCACGAGCCACTGTAGATCACAGTGAAACCAATTACTGAGGTGAGTCAAAGAGAGCTCAGATTTAACTCACATGAATTTAGATTAAGGAGACCTGAATCTTGATGTTATATCACAGAGGAGTTCTCTTGAGATCAGAAGCATGTCTAATTATAATTTAAAAAAGAGTTTTAAAATTACTCTGATTATTTGATCACCATTGCTGATTTTTTTCTCTCCAGCTCATTGTGGTGCTCAATAACAAAATGTTTAATCAGTTCAACCCTTCAAAGTTTCACAATAGTGTACATAAAATATGCAGTTACAAACTTAAATATTGATAAACATGTTTTTATTTTTTAATCATGCTTATAACTGCAGCAGCTGTATACAGTAACWTGAAGTCTTGGTGGCAACGATCAGCTCAGAGATCTGAAACCAGAAGTGATAGCAGATAAATGCAATTTCAACAGTGGAAGTTTTCATTAGACCATTACCATGAGCTGTTGTCAGATTTTATGTGTGGGAAAATTAAACAAAAGCAATGCAGCTAAGTGACACGATTAGAATGTAGCAAASAAATGCTCAATGTTCTGCTGAATTTGTGAAATGACAGTCATCACAAAACATTAAAGGTAAAATAACACATTATTGCTTCAGCTTCAAGTTATAAAGGTTTTATGGCTAAAAAGTGTAATAATATTTCTCTTTAGGTACAATGCTACAAGGAGATAAATCCAAAATATGATTTTTTTTGTTCTTTGACTCTGTTCTCTAAACAGCAATTTACCACAGTAAGGGCAGGTTTCAGAGAAGTGAATTAATCTGAGGGGGGTTTGATTGGGTGCACAGAGGTAATAGCAATGGATTAAGTGGGACTTGGGAAAGATTTGGCTTGATATTGAGTTGCATTGCCAGGAGWTGCAAACCAATTCTGACAGCTAACCTAGAAGAATACATTGTCAAGAGTGATAATTCATTGGTATTGAATTTATATGAAGACTTTCAGAGCACCGCAATTACTACGGCTGGTTTTCAGTGTTACACAGCTGCATGGGGAATGGTTTCATTCAACAACCTAAAAACATCACTTGTAGGTTAGCTGGCCATGGARGGAAATCAATTCCGATAAAATAAGTCAAATTATCAAACTATCTGGATAGAAAATTACACCTTACGTGTTTCAAAAACATGTTTTTTTTCATTATTTTTTCATTTTAAAAGTCATCCTTTCACCTTTTGTTTAGAGAAAACAAAATGTCCCATTATATAAATAATTGTTTATTTAAACATGATATTAGATCCTTACGGAGCCCGCCGGGGGTCAGTGGTGAAAAAAGAAAAACAGCTGCCGGAAATCCGTGCACACGGATTGCTAAAATGAGAGCACAGATTAGTAATCTGTGCGCACAGATTACTAAACTGTGCTCTCAGTTTTTGCAATCTGTGTGCACGGATTACTAAACTGAGAGCACGGATTACTAATCTGTGCGCTCAGTTTCTGCAATCAGTGTGCGCAGATTGTGTCGACAGGTTGGACGCATGGTGTGTGYGGTACAATCTGTTTTGTTGTATCCGGTTTTATTGTGAAAGGCTAAACAGGAAGTGAATACTGTGAGTGCGGAGACAACTTGTTGTTTTGGGGTTAGTTGTCGCTCGAATCCTTGCCTCAGAACACAACCGTATGAAGCTGCATCTGCAAGGTAAATTCAGTGGATCTGTTGTTATATRAACTTAAGGCACTGTCGTGTTCTCATCAACACACTTTTTAGCCACAGAATGCCCCTGAAAAATTCATCAAAATCCGACGTGGTTATTTATTTATTTTCATATTTTCCAGGCAAATGAATCCTGAAACGGAGGTTAGCCTCCTCCGCCCTCCCATCCCCCGTTTTGTTGTGAAAGAGAATAAACATCTGAGAACCGCCGGAGAAAACCTCCGAGCGGCTTGCTATCGAGAAATGTCCCCGTGTGGTGAGCTTCATCTGCAGAATGACAATCATGGGAGCCGCGGCCTCGCTCTTACTCTGAAATGTTTCAAACTTTATTCAGATGTTTCTGTGGTGTAATAACCGTTTTTGAAAGAGTAATAAACATTTCCTAAAAGTTCAACATAAATCTATTCAGTACTTTTGTGATACAACCCTGAGAAGGCAGCTGGCTGACTTTAGCAAAACTTCCCCGTTGTCAGGGAAACTGTAAACATCCGGTAACCACGGGCAGAATCTTCCTGTGATGATCTGATCAGAGCTGAAACAGCCTTTAGGAGACCCAGGACCAAAATTGCCTGATAGAGGGACAAAAACTGTTCAACATACTCAAAGTCCAACGTTTTCTGTGCTGTACTTTGACTTTAGTGAACAAAAAAACGCCCCTTAAACACTTTCTGAGCTGATGAATGACAGTTCACACAACCACCCTCCAGATATCAGTAATCCGTGCGCACAAATTGCAGAAACCGTGAGCACAGTTTAGTAATCCGTTCACTCAGTTTAGTAATCCGTGCTCACAGTTTAGCAATCCGTGAGCACGGATTTCCAGCGGCTGTTTTTTTTTTTCTCCCACTGACCCCTGGCGGGCTCCGTAGATCCTGGTCAAAACCCTTCAGAGGGAAKCCAGTGTTTAAAATCTGAAAACTATAATTATTATCATTAAAGTTTTATCCCTGCAGTTTGCAGATGATTAAAAAGTCACAATATGTGTTACTGTTTCTGTCTTTATGATAAAAATAATGCTTATTGGATGAATGTAAAATGACTGAAACCAAAATCAGGAAAAAACAGCCTGTACAAAAGTTTAATCTGATCGTTTAGTAATTACTTTTCAATGTTGTGCCTAATGCAAATTGTGAAATGTTTACATATGTGAAGCATGTTTTTTTTTTCTTTCTAAGGTGAAGGTTAGTGCTTTTCCTATGAGCAAAAACTGACTGATTGGAAGGTGAAGGCATGCCTTCAGGCATATTTGATGTGTTGGATTTCAATGAGGCTTCTCTGGGGCTCCAAGTCAATGAATAACCTCAATGGTGCAACTGCATAAACTGACAGGAAATGCCTAGGAGCAAAATAACAGCATTTTGGATGCAACCAACTGCACCAAGATTTTCTACTTTGACTTTTTTGTTTTGATAGCACACAAGTTGCCCAAACAAAACTTTGGTGTCAACCTGATGAAAGTTAAAAGCTGTGTTGGAAAGAGTTCCATCAACAAAGACTTGACCCTCATTCAGGAAGTAGAATTTGAAAAAAAAAAAAAGATTTTATCAAGATGAGTGATGGATATTGGTGGTTGTTGGAGTGAGGAGAATGACCTGTTAATCTCTGATCAATTTAATCTTTTTTTACCCAGCCCTGGCGTTTAGCTGTTCTTAGTTACAGTAAATCATGCAGTTATGGATTAATTATTTATATCTGTTCTACCTTGACGCTGTCCAGTAATCATATCTTATTATAACCAGTTTCAGCTGTTTTAGTCTATCAGCCCAGACTTCAAGACTCCAGCAATGCATGACCTCTCTTTATTTTGATAAAGTAGCTCCTAGGCTGACAGCCCTGTCATTGGTTAGATGGTTCACAGTTGGCGATCTGTGATTGGTTGTAAGTATGTCACATGATGTTATATCATTGGCTGCGCTACGCTGACGCGCCAGTCACAACACGACAGACTTCCTGATTGACCGTCTGCTTTGTTGTTGCTCAGAATTAAATCATTTGACRACCATACACGCAGACTTTCTGTGCATTTATTCCAACGTGTTTCTGCATTCTTGGTAAATCATGCCACGACAATGCTTAAAAAAAGGTCAGGTAACACCATGATAGAGTGTTGAGGTGACAGTGTAGAGAAACACCGTACGGGCCACCAAAATGTAGAGAATTACATTTAAGAGCCATTTTCGGGCCACCAATAATGTAGGGGTTAACCTACTATTCTCATAACAAAAGTTAAGAGGAAATTCACGAGTTCTTCTAATTTTCAGTAATATCTTCTTTATACAAAAATKAATGGACAAACACACAATAAGATGAGCGTACTCAGTGAGTTTAGGTTGATCTAAAATAAACAAGATCATTCATTTATTTACAGAATAAAATAAATCACTAATGTACAGCTTATTGTGAAATTAATTTCCTATAAAAAGTTTAACAACAAACTCTTAGTTTTAGATGTTAATAAACCATTTTTTGCAGCACTTTTTCTTAAGTTTTGGCAGGGCAGGTTTAAGAGGAGAAAAAGGAGGAATATGATTAGTTACATTTAACTTTAACCTTTAAAAAAATGTGGATTTTAACCAGAAAGGGCAGACATCTCTTAACAAATTCAGCCGAACCTTGGGTACGCTCAGTAACAAACAGCCATTACCTTGACCGGGTTAGTTTCACCCACCACGGCTCAAGTCAGCGGAAAGATCGTCCAATTTGGTGAAGAACTTCTCGGAACCTCATCCACCCGGACACTTTTGAGGCGTGTTTACGTTACTCCCTCAGCGTTTTCTTCTGGGCTGTTGCTTGAAGATCAAAGACGAGGCGCTTTTCGGTATCTGTCTCAAAAATAGAAAACCCACTCTGAAGTTAAAAACAAAGGTTTCTCTGTGAGTAACTTTGGTATAAGCTCAAAATAGACAAGACTGAGTGGTGGTCTGTCCAGGCTGAGAGGTTCTCTCTTTAACTCAATGGGTTAAACCTTACAGCCAGGCTGGTTGTCCTCAGAGCCAGCTGCGCTGTCATGAAGCACCAGAGCATTCGCTTTCCAACAACTCCACAGATTGACTGACTGTGTTAGTTAGAGATGTTAGTTTTAAAAGAGAGGAAGTGTTATTGAGCACTGCCAGGTGTTGTTTGTCTTAAACAAAATTTGTTGACGTCTGCACAGTCGTACAGCTCGTTCTGACCTGCTCTCTGGTGAGAGAAATGAATTATTTCATAGAGAACATTTATTATAATGATTCAGATAAAAATTATTATAAAATGTTTCATCATAAACATAAAGTTTGACCATAATGCAAAGTTTAGTTAAGTGAAATATTTAAACTTAAAAATATATAATCAATTACTGTGGTTTCACAGTTAAAGTTCAAGCAGTGATTTGCATCAAATCACAATAAAACATTGTAATAACATTCTTTTTGTGTTTTCTTTTTTATGCATTGATAAAATTATGAAAAAAGAAGATTATTCTGTTTATTATCTGATTAAAAATACAAAAATCTTTCTTTACTGTTTAAGAAAACATGTTATGACTTTAACTCGAACAGAGTTCTGTCTCTTTGAAGGAGGCCTTCTGAGACCAAAGTCAATGACAGGTGAAACTGTATATTCCACCCCTAGGTGACCACTAAAACAGCAGAATTGAAAGCCCCATGTTACAAGTGTGCAGACATGGTTCCAAAAATACAGCATGGTAACTCCTATAACGTGGCTCTTGCTGGGATTAATTCTCAAAATATATACAGTAGATGGCTGGGCACTTGCATGACAAAAATTGTTGTTTTGTTCTACTACTAAAATATTATAATACATGCTGCAATTACATGCTGGACTGTCTTAGGGGCATCTGTGCATAGTCTGCACTTGGGTCCAGTCTGGTGTGGTAGGCTTTGGCCTCTATTGCTCTTGTGCTGCCATGAGTAATGCTCTGTGTTGCCCTTTAGTCTAACCCTCCCCAGCCTCTAGTATGGTTGGTTACTATCAGCCATTTCTTCAATCTGCCAGTGGTACACACTATGCAGGGGCTTATCTTACAATAATGGCTTATATGTTTTTGTGACCCTGCTCTAGTGCAAACAACCCAATTTCAAGTTTATTTTACTTGCTGTTAATGGGCTACATTTGCACTGACCCATGTAGAGAGAGAGAGAACAGATGAGGTCACAAAGAAAGTCTAACCTCAAGACTTACAGCAAATTGAGGTCTTTGTAAATAGCTGTCCTTTTGAGCTTGCCAGGAACTTTCAATTTCCTTTATTATTTTTGAATTCCAGGTTTTAGCTGAGGGCTGCACTGTTTTTGTTGCCAAATCGTTGGATGTTGTTTTGGATTCCCAAATGAATTTCAAAGAAACCGTCCAGAAGTACCAAAACTAGGATTTGTTGCCTTGATCTTTTAACATGTTTGCATAAAGGCTACCCTGTTTTGTATGCCATTTATTTTGCATAATGTAACTGTTTGGGACCAAATAACCCTCTCAGTCTTAAGGCTCAGTTGATTAAACAAACAAGCTTGAGAGATAATTAAAATATAAAGTCAATGAAAGTACAAACCTGCAAAAGACAGTCAGTATAATTTATTAAGCTTTCAAGGCATCCACGATTAGTTGTAACATTAGACTTCATTTGATAAACATATTTAAACTGTTAAATAAAGACTGTAAAAATACTGTAGGCTGTTAATTTAAAAATATAATACACAGAAAGGGCCATTTATTTACACACAAAGCTTTCTGGGTAAATGATGACATGGATAGATCATCAGTGTGAGGCTGCGAGACAACTACAGTATATCCACCCTGAAGGTTAATCTTGAACAATATCTGACGACTGACTCTTTTAAATGAAACTAGAGAGCGTTGACAGAGAGGAGAAGGTAGAAATGACTCAGCCTCTAACTGAAAATATAGATGAACAATGGAGCTTCTTCATGGAAGAAGAACCTCAGCTTAGCCTTTTAGCTTTAGCATTAGCCCCGATGATGTCCTCGTTCCTCACTGTTTGGTTTATAAACCTAACAGGGTGGAACACAACAGGGTGGATTTGTTTAGCTAATCTAGTTGTAGCTCTTTATGTGGTCAACATTTAGATAGCTAACCTTCAACAGAATAAAAAACCTTTAATGACTAAATATAATATGTTGTTTTTTTTTAATTCTACTGAATGAACATTTACCACAATTTGTCTTATCAGGGTGGAACTTTAAGGTTGACTCATACAAGTTTAATATATTTAAGATTTAAAAAAGTAAGGAGAGAGTGACAGATGAAGCTTATCTTGTTGTCCACAGTTGAATTCCCTACAAAACAAACTGATGTCACTTCTTGTAAATGGCTTTTATGGAACTGTAGYCATTTTGAGGGCAAAAAGGAAACATTCTAACAGGGTGGAAAGTTAATACTGGGATATAGATAATATAAGGAAAATATCAAATAAAAAATAGTTTATGTATGCATTTTGTTGGTTMTTTCATACAGCTAACAAGAAGTGCAAACAAAACAGTACAAGGTTAGTCCTTCTCCACATTGTTTTTCCAATACAATCTTTTATTTGTTGGCTCTAAATAGCCTTTTAAACACGGCACTGTTTATAAATGCTTTTATCCTCATAGAAAGGGAGAGYCTGACCTTAAATGCATTGGTAACTACTGAAAGTGTTAATTTAACTCAGAATGTTAAATTTGACATCTTTTCTGAGTTTATATAGTTCTCACAGATTCTGTTTTGTGACACTGCATACAGTAAGTGTGCTTTTAACTTTAACTTGAAACTGTGTTATTCCCTTCCACTGTGTTAACTGTTTTTACATGCATTGTGTCATTTTATGGCACATTAAAGTTTATTTTAACACTAAATTATTTCATTACAGTAATGTATTAAAAATATTGTTTTGTTTTGTTTTTCAACACATCAAATATGCTTTCTGCATTTGCTAGCCTACCATAAAAGGTCAGTGTAAGTTTTACACTATCGGCTACTGTGCAGAGCTGATGTTATTCTGCTGCACACTACAGGCCTCTGCATGGTTGTTCTAAACTGGAAAAATTCACTCTCATTTATGTAGATACATGACAAAAACTGTTGTTTTGTTCTGAACATTTTATCATCCCCTCTTGTGGGCATGTTTGTTTACACTGACAAAAGCTCAGACACCAATGGCTGCATTTTGCTTTGACTACTCCACTTCCAGAAGCTGGCTGTTGTACCCACAAAAGGACACTTTTAGAGTAGACAAATGGCTAAAAAGTAAGTAAGTAAGTAAGTAAGTAAACTTTATTTGTATAGCACCTTTCACAGACACAAACATCACAAAGTGCTTCACAGAAAGCAATAAAAAAATAAAAAAAAACAATAAAACAGATCAGATATAAAAACAACAGTTAAAACACAATAAAAAGCACATTAACTAAAAGCCTGTCTGAATAAAAATGTCTTAAGATGTTTCTTTAAAGAGTCAGTAGAATCTGAGCAGCGAAGGGACAGAGGGAGAGCGTTCCAGAGCCTCGGGACCACCACCTGAAAAGCTTTGTCTCCACGGGTTTTAAAATGGGTTCGAGGGACCACCAGCAGCATTTGATTAGAAGACCTCAAAGTCCTGGATGGACAGAGAGGCTTCAGAAGGTCCAGTATGTATTTGGGGGCCTGACCATGAAGTGCTCTGAAAGTTAAAACTAAAATTTTAAAATGACTCCTCAAATGCACAGGGAGCCAGTGCAGAGAGGCTAAAACAGGTGTAATGTGGGCTCTCCTGTGGGTCTTTGTTAATAACCTCGCTGCAGCGTTCTGCACAGACTGAAGCCGAGTCAAGGACGATTTGTTTAAACATGTAAAAAGACTGTTGCAGTAATCTAAACGAGAAGAAATAAAAGCGTGAACAACCATCTCTAGCTCCTTCTGTGACACAAAAGATCTCAGCTTTGAAATGTTCCTTAAATGATAAAAACAGTTACGAACTAAAGTTTTACAATGGCTGTCGAAAGACATAGAACTATCAAAGACAACACCCAGATTTCTGACACTATTTTTCACTGAGGGGGTTAAAAAAGCAAGGTGCTGCCTGATTACAGGGATTTTATCATCAGGGGCGATAATAAGAGTTTCAGTCTTGTTTGCATTTAACTKCAGGTAGTTGTTGTTCAGCCATATTTTGACTTCTGACAGACAGTTACTGAGTTCAGATAGTTTGAAGAACTCAGAGGGTCGAAAGGAACAGTACAACTGTAAACATATACAGTAGCTGGAGAGAGCACGTGTTGTGCATGGAAGATATTGTTTGCTGAAAATGTGGTACTTCAACTGTGAAGGATTTGTGTCCAAAGTAATGACAGATATCGGAGTGCAGATTCGAGAAACCTGTGCTGTGATGTGTACAGCAGCAGGAGGGGTTTCCCAGGAGCTCTGCACCATGTGTCTCATTAATAAATGGTAGGTGTGTGCAAAAACAAACCTCCTGCCACTGCATGACTGTGTGATGACTGGCTGACTGCTCAACGACCATACTGGGCCCTTCAGAGGTGGCTTCTGATGTTCCACAAAAAAAGAAATGTCTATTTTGAAGTGGGCAGGTGGAAGGCAACCTGGAAGAAAGGACCAAACAAAACCATAGTCCAAAATACCATGAATGTCATAGTGTTTTTTTTTTTTGTTCTGTTTTTTGTTTCTTGTGGGGTTTTGTTTTGAGTTTGTGTCTGTCAGCCTCTGTTTGTCTTAGGTGTGTCTGTGTGATTGTGCTGCACTCTTGTTCTCGGGTGTTTCCGCTCCTCCCAATCAGCCCTCTGTGTATTTAAGTCCTGTCTTGCATGTTTGTTGTTGTGGGTGCATTGCCTCCTGTCTTGTCTAAAGGTCTTGTGAGTACCATCATTTTTTGTAAGATTTTTGGATGTTACCAAGTCTCAGTTTTTGTAAACAAGTCAAGCCATTTGAGGGTTTTTTTTTCTCAAACCAAGACTGTTTTTCTCCAGTACTGTTTTGCCACCTCGGTTAATAAATGTTTTCTATTTTTTTTTTTTTTTTGAGTTCCTGATCTCCTGCATCATGAGTCATATCTCGCGTAACTCCCCGGTGGAGAGCCCCGACCCTAACAATGAAGACTCCAAAGCCMAGAGACTGGTAGAATCTCAAGCTTTCTTTCTGTAAGGTCAGCATGTTTACATATGTGTTTTCATAGTGAGAGACTTTGTTTTTAGTCCAACTGCAATCATTTAGTAATTACCCCTCCCAGCAAAATATATGTACAGTATATACTCCTRGTTTTCACTTATCAGTCTAAAACCAGTGCTGGGTCTGAACTGTCTCTTGTGAGTTACAGGTAGTTTAGAACTATTGTACTTATCAACAGTTTCCATACATACCAAACAAAATGTTCCAAAACCCCACAAGATACATGTGTTAAACACCTTTCCTCATGATGTTGCATATTCGTTTAACATATTTTCACATATAAAAAAAACATGAAAAGTTTATTTATTTATTTTTGCGATGAAAGTAAACACAAAAACGTCTGACCCTTGGAATGTTTTTCTACTTTTGCGGTTGGACATCTTGCATAAATGAGTTGTCAAACATGGACTTTGAGGGAGAAATATAAATTCAACAGCACTTCARGAGATATCGGTGAACATAAGAGGCAGAGAAAGCCATCTCCAGCACACCTCATCAGGTATTTTTATAGAAGAGTTGCTCTTTGGAAATCTCTTTAAGTAAAGGTCACATGATAGCCACTTGGAGTTTGCCAAACATCCTTAAGGGACTCTGGAAAAATTCTCAGTCATTGTAGGTTCCTGAAGTGAAGACTGGGAGGCTGAAATAGTATTTCTTGCAATTAAAAGTTAGCACAAAACACAACAGAGTCAAGGAAATAGTAATAGAACAAAAGGCATGCCATCTGAAAAAAAAAGTGCCATCATTGCCAGATCTGGCCTACATCTGGTTGACAGACCTATGCTAGCAGTTAGCCAGCAGTGCCCGCTTCACACCAACTCTGGCCCACACCTGTGTGATGAAAGTAATAAATTACCCTGTGTTAAGGCTGCCAGCAATAAAAAAGGATCAATTTCCAAGTAAATCAAAAGGACAAGAATAAAAAATAACTATTTCTAAAAAAAATTGTTAAATCTTTGAATTGAAGATAGATAAGAAAGATTAAATTGCATGCTATATTACTTATTAGGATTGCAATGCTGTGTCTAAATCACTATCCATCCATCCATTTTATTTACTTGCTTCTCCTTTGTGGGGAGCTGGTGCATGCYCAGCTGTCACTGAGCAAGAAATGGGGTTCACTCTGAACAGGCTGGCCACAAAAAGACGAATGAGAGTAACTGATGAACCAGTCTTTCTTTCTGTGGTGGAAATTGCAGTATCTGGAGAAAACCCACGCATGCATGAGTAGAACATTCAAATTCCACACAGAAAAATAAACCCAGGCTGGGACACAACCCTGTGACCTTTGTGCTGAGAGGTGACAGCTCAAACCACTGTTCTGTCTTTTGGAAATGTCCATTAAATATTTTCACTTTTTTGTACTTCAGCYKGTGCGCAAATTCAGACTCATTTTACCAACACTAGCTCCATATATGGATTTGTTACRGAAAAATAGCCTATATACAGTGCATTTTATTAATAAAAGAAAGTCACTTTTTGTACCCTATTTGTTTCCATAATGGCTGCAGTTGTTTGTAAAAACATCTAAATGCTGTGTCAGTCGCTGAATATGTGAAAGACAGTAAAAGCAAAATTTTCAGGTCAAAAAATACATAAATAAAACCCTTGCAAAACAGTTACAGTGTGTGTAAAAATAATTACATGTTTAGAGAAATGCAATCATATTAAACTATTGTGCAATTATAATGAAAAAAATACTTTGATATAATTTTTTAGAAGCCGTTTTTTATTTTTAGCTCAATACTTTTATGCAAATCAAGCTGTTAATAAACTGATATCGTTATCCTTACTAATTACTGTGGGTTTTTGTTTCCCCGAGGCAAATATTTGTCATTTAGCTTTTTTCCATCCCTTTCTTCTATTTTGTCTGCTCCTTTCCATTTCTAAAATTGCACAAATGAACGAAGACAAAATTGCTTCCCAGTTTCTTTTCTATTGTTCCCCTCACAAGCTCTATAATTTAAAAATAATACATTCAATTTGATGTTTTACATTACAGTTCTTCAATATCTGTCGCAAATGGCATTGAATGGCATAAGAGGAATAAATGACAGATCTTTTCTTTTTTACATCTACGCTTTTGCTAAAGAATCCAATAAATTGATAGTCAACTAGTTTTAGCTTTTTGCCTGCTTATTCATTTAAATGTGTCAAAATCTAAAAAAATCTTTTGGACTTTGAACATTTTTTTATGTTTGTCATATAAATGTGCATAACTTGTCAGTCACATTCATGTGCCCTTTTTTAAAAGGTTTACAGTAAATAACATGGCCCGTATAGTTAGCATTGGATTTTTTTTCTTGTTTAGCATTAAAATATAATATATAACRGTATACAACACATCTGGATTATTTTGTATGTTTCATTTACATAATTTAAAAAAATGAGGTAGAGTGCAATTTCATTATGGCATACTTCAAAAACCTCTTAAGCAAAAATGAACTCATTTCATGAACCCACTCCAGTGAAATGGTAATTAATGAAAGTGGGCTTAATGGAGTTCCTCCAAAATGTATTTCAGTGTCAAATAAGTAAAGTAATACAGATGTGGGAAACAGCTATCAACAGAACTTTGTAATAAACTTCTTTTAAAACTGCAAAAAGATAAAAAGGTTGTTTTTTCATCWGACAATACAACTTAATTATTTTTACTCTGACTACCTTTACTGCAAATTAGACTCCAATTTACAGTAATGCTGTTTTAGTTGTACTTACTTAAAATTGCAACAGCAAACATAACAAAATAAATATATGAGATCAATATATAAGGTCTACAGTATAAGTCACATTCATTTTAATTATAGTCGCTTCAATTCAAAGATTTGACTATTCTTTCAAATAAAACCTTATGGCAGGCAGGCAACTATACTAACCTACTGCTCCTCTCACCATTGTTTATTTTTAGCTATGCAAAATATGCTATATTGGGTGGTGTTATAATGTTTTATCCCGTGTCTTCTACCTGTCTGTGGTTGTGTCCAAAACGGCAGGCTGGGTCCTCCGGAGGACCCAGACCACCCGATCGAGGTGGGCCGGGTCCTTGGTAGACTGGAAAGTCTGGGAAAAAAAGAGGCTGTGAATTTGGACGGTCCTTACCACGGCGTACGTCATGTCGCCTAGCAACCGTAACGATGCTAAACAGAAGCAAAAAATAGATAAAAATTAGAAAAATATCTATATATTAATGTTAATATCACAAAACAATAAAATTAACTTAAAGATAACATTTGAAGAACTAATAGGTGCATGTTTATTTCGCATTTTTTATGACAAAAATAATATTTTAAAACATGTCTATACAAATG
>NW_013952473.1:1765695-1767642 GCF_001266775.1 Austrofundulus limnaeus
TTTGGCTAAAGCATGAGTATGTTGCTTTGAATTTACTCAACTCAGTTAAGTGGAACCAGGTAACATAACATGGTTAAGTAAATCCAACATTTCTTTTTTAGAGTGTATGGAGCTCCATCAATATTTAGACATCTACAATCTCACTCACAGTAGCATTCATAATTTTGCAATAGGATTGCCTAAAGCAGAGTAATTTGTGAATCTGGGATAAGGATAAAAAAAGTAGAAGATGTCTAATTAGCCAGATTWTGAACTGCAAATTAATGATTCTAAGTTCTTGGTTTGATTTTATGATGGGTTGGCATTTGAGTAGACTTTACAAGTATTTGAGTAGTTCATCAATGACGCCATTTATGTTATAAAACATATTTAATGATTTTACATTAAAATTTGTAGCAGCAATGTACTGAATAGTTCTACCTGCAGTTAAGAAGCCATTTTGTTCCAACACCAAAGCTGGACACACAGTGAAAGAGATAATGGTTTCTAATGACAGCAGTTTTATTACTGCTGAAAATGATGAAGTCATTGTTCGAAAATTGCTCGGCTGTAATTATGTTTTCAGCAGATTCCACTCATGAATTATAATATCCTTTAAAAAAACACTGTTGGCATGCAGTAGACTCTGAAACACTCAAGGCAAAAAAAGTAGAGACTTCACCACATTAAAGGAAGACATGCCATCTAAAACAAATTCACATTTAGAATTTTAAAACTAAAATCAAATGTGAAGGCTTTTGTTCTGCTAGAGTATTTTCTTTTAATTGTTTGAAAATGATAAGATGAAAGTTTGTTTAAATTTGTATAAAGTCAAGTTGAGGAGCTACATTGTAAATGAGAGAAAACTACACATTTTCCATATAGAGCTCAGTTGACTGAAGATATGCTTTTTGTTGCAATGTTTGAGTCACCTATTTATGATGCGCACAACTTTTCTAGTTTTGAGATTAAGAGGCATGTGTGTACACAATTTATTAGACAAGTCCTTATCTAAAAATTCAACCCCTCCCCCCGGTATAATTCATTTTTTGGCATGTTTTACCATCTTATAATAAGAAAAAAAGCTAACAAAGCAAAGTTTCTTGCTCTTATACACATACTTGTTTATGCTTAGACTTCCTGAAGTCATTAGAACCATCTGCTCATGCCTCAAATTGATATGATGGGATTTTGATTGGCTTTATGCATGGTAGGTGTGATCTGTACATGTGCATCTTTCCCACAACTTGACATTTGTACGGAAAATTATAGAGTTGGCCAAAACAAGTGTCAACCAAAAGATAAAGCATCCACAGCCATTTTAACATTGTTGTATTGACATTTGAAACCTTCAGCAAAATCTACAAGACAATGTATTGGAATCTGAGTCAATAGGACCCACAGTGGGCTGCTGCCCTTTAACACGTGGATCTGGCACTCTGGGAATTGTGGGGTGAAGCTTCATAGATTTCCTGGTTGGTCACTTGCGGGGGGCTGTGGTTTTGAAGATTGCTGAGTTTGGGTTTCAGTTTTGAATAACTTCAAATAATTAATCCAAATATTAAAATTATGGATCTTGTTTGCTCAGAAAGTATGTCAGTCATATATATAGTATATGTCAGTATATAGTCCGGTGCGGCTTATATTCCAAAAAATACGGTACTCACAGATCATGTGACACTTAGATTGCACACAGGTGGACTGCATTTCCCTAAGCATGTGAACTCTGAAGGTAATTCATTGCACCTGGGGTCTCATTTATAAAGGATTGTGTGGAAACCATACTAAAAGTGAACGTACGGCCAAAAGGCGGAAATGGCATACGCCAAAAAAATTCAGATTTATAAAACCGTGCGTACGCACGTTTCTGCGCATCTTTCTTTTATAAATCACAGCCACACGTCAGAGTTTGTGCACGAGGTCCCGCCTCAGGTTCTACCCTCTACACACCCACACTCAACCATAAAC
>NW_013952473.1:1771013-1775069 GCF_001266775.1 Austrofundulus limnaeus
TCAAGTTTGGATTTTATAAATCACAACCTTGGCGTAAAAAGTGGCGTACGCAAGTTTCTGGGCTCAAATTGTGCGTACGCCAGTTTTATAAATCCKACCCCTGGGGCTTTGTAGAAAAAGGAGTGAATACATGTGCACATGACAATTTTCAGTTATTCATTTAAAAAAACGTTTTTACAAATGTTTCCTTTTTTCTTATTTTACTTCACTGACTTGGAATATGTTGTGCATATGCATCATACACAATTTATATAATACAGGCTGTAATGTAACAAAATGCAAAAAAATGCCATGGGGGGTAAATACCTTTGCAAGGCCCTGTATCTCACAATAAAGGTGACAAAAGTTCTGACATAATGTATCTTGGTCTAATTTTCACATCACATAAACCTAGAATTTAACAGGAGTGTGTAGAATGTTTATATCCACTGTAGTTCTAGAATAACAGGACTAACAGTCAGCAGATCAGCTCTCATACAACATAAAATAAAGTAAATAAAATAAACACCAGTTAGGAGCTGTGATGAGACAGAAAGATAAGCCTGGGTTAGGCGTTTTTCTTTCCTCCCCCTTTTTCTTAAATTTAATTCCCTCAACATATTATCTTCASAATCAAAACATGAGATCCTGTATTATTTGCAGCCCGTCTTCCTGAATTTTAGCTCACAAAAGCAAAATAAAGTTTTCCTTTACGGAGGCAAGCTCTTGACATGGCATTGATGCAATGTCGCATTTTCTTTCAGTGAAAACTGAACTAGTGAAATAACACTTACATAAYGTCTATTGCGGTTTATTATTTTGCTGTTTTGGTGAGTTAGTCATTCATGTTGTTTTTTTTTTTTTTTCCCAAGTTATTTACTTGCTTATTCATAACACATAAAAAACTGGTCACTGGGTTTCAGAAATGCTTTTTAGATATTTTTTTTTCAAAGGCTTCCAGTTGCTCTAAAGTTCTGCAAGAGTTCTCAAAACAAAAGAAAATGTTGTTCCATTTTGCTGATTATACAATCCAGAAAATAAATACAATCTATTCTGTTTTCACAACATTAGCTGATACAATAAAGCGTTGTCATTGTCTGCTATTTGGAACAGATGACTCCTATTTTGATTGTGGTTTTGCTCGGCCTGTTGAAACTGAGTTTTCGCTTCACCATTATTCAATGCATGCTCAAGATGGAAACTGATWCAGTATAAATATTTTATCAAGTATTTAATCATTTTTTTGTTAAAAAAAACTACAGGGGAWTAAATTACAACACTATTTTTCCTCTAAATATTTATGTAGATATCCATATGTACAGTATATGTATCCGGGMGGTTGCACAGAGATTAAATGATGACTGTCACGCAGGAAGATTAGGAAACAAAGCTGCCAGCCTCTATTTAACTGGAACTGTGTAATGAGTGAGAGATATGTTGGCTTAAATATCTTGGATCAGCAAGGTTCACATCAGATTTTGGGGGAAACAAAACATTTGATGAGAAATGTGCTACTGCATCAAGCCAATAAAGCTCAAGTTCCCAGGTATGTGGTAAAGGACTTGAGTTCAAGGGAAAGTGGAACTGGCATGGCAGAGCAGTAATTAGTGCTGTTGCCTCCCAGCGAGAAGATTACAGGTTTGCCCCTTGGCCTTTCTTTGTGGAGGTTGTTTTTCCCATGAATGCATGGGTTTGCTCTGGGTACTCTGATATTCAACAAACTAAAAACTTGCATGTTATATATAATAGAAACTCTAAATTGTCCGTAGAAGTGAGTGAGAATACAAATGGTAATTTCTCTCTACTGTTTGTGATACTGTGATGGACAKTCAACCTGTCCATTGTGTCCCTTGCCTACTGCAGTGGTTCCCAACCCTGGTCCTCAAGTACTCCTATCCCGCAAGTTTTACTTGTTTCCCTGCTATTCAGCAGGTCTTCAGAAGATTGTTAATCACTCATTCATTCAAACCAGGTGTGTCAAATCAGGGAAACAGCTAAACATGCAGGAAATGAGTCCTTGAGGACTAGGATGGAGAAACACTGCTTTAATATATGTTATCTGATTTATTATTTACAAATAAATTGCAAAGAATCAATGGCTTCCAGAGGCAATACTAAAACATAAAACTGAGTCAATATTATATTTTGAAAATGTCTCATCAAGCTCAGAGAAGCTCTTGAGATGTTGGTCAACATTTAAAGCAGTGATTTTTAGATGTTYCCCTGATTTGACACCTGGTTTGAATAAATGAGTGATTAACAATCTTCTGAAGACCTGCTGAATAGCAGGGAAACAAGTAAAACATGCAGGATAGGGGTACTTGAGGACCAGGGTTGGGAACCACTGGCCTACTGCACAGTCGTAGGATTCATTGTTGGCCTTCAGCTCCCTCATTAGCAGATGGCATTAATTGACAACAGCTGCAGACAATCTGGTTGATGAGCTACTGGGCTTTCTAAGGGTGTATTCAAACCAAGAAACTCTTTTGGTCCGTTGCTTGGTCAGAACTCATTTCGTGTGGTTTGCATACACATTGTGCTTTTTTGCAAGCGGCCTAAGCCGGTTTGTGACAATCATTGCTTCCATTGGACTGTAATGACAGGGGCAGGACAGAGCACAGACCTAGAAAGGAAGATGGTGCTGTTAATACAATTATACTAACATTTAGAATATCAGGAGCAGCTCGTTCAAAGTTGGTTTCACGATGATATACTTCTAATTTTGGGACAGTGTTGGCAAATACATGTTGCAACCCTAAGAAGATGAGATGCTCTGCGTGCTCTGACCACAATGGCTCAATGTAGCATAGTTTAGTAACAATGAAGGGCTAATTGTTACCATGACACTAAGCAACAGTGGCTCGTGAAGTCCAAAAAGGCACATTTTCTGTAGTTGGTTTGGTTCGAGGTCAGTCTGTATTCACACCAGAAGCAAACAGCATCAGAGTTTGTTTGGAAATGGACCAAGACCACCTCAAACCAGGGTTTGCATGAGTGTATTCACACCTACATAAAAAGTCTAGTTCAATGGAGGAAATGAACTCTGGTCCATTTAAAGTGGACCAAATGTGTCAGGTGTGAATACATTGTAAGGCTGCTGAGATGATCTGACCCTTGCTGGAACATCATCTTTAAGTTATAGTTCTCTGCCTCCTAGCTGTTTAACTAACCTGAAATCTACCTAACTGCATCGCCTGTGTTTCTAGTATCTCTGACTTTCTCTGGAGATCAGCTTTACCCTCCATGTCTTCATTGGCTCCTGAACTGCTACTCACCTGCCTGCCTGCCCCTCTGCTTTCACCTGTACTCTACCTCACTCTGTGATACATGTCATCCTTTTTGTTCTACCAGACCTCCTCAGGCCTGTAAGGGGAGACTCATGTAATATCTTGCTCATTACCTTGGATCAGACATTAATCATCATCATCCTCCTTTCCAGATCCTCCTGGTGCCACCCTGTGTATATTGTAAATGAACAGTCACTTACCTTTACTCCAGAGTCCTCAAGTCTGTTTCTTATCTGCTGCTCCACTATTTGACAACCTTAGTGTTTAGGTAGCAACAGGCACCAGCTCTCCCATGACCCCAAAAGGAAAAAAAAATGGAACTAGTGAATCTGATAAGGAAATTTTGTTGTTTTCTTCACTGCAAATCTTCTTGAATTACTAATAAACAAATTTGTTTAGATTATAATTGAAGTACCATGTTTACTGAAGGCAGGAACATTATATTTTTGAGTAGATCACATGGTGTGTTCCTAATTTCTAAGCATAGACACAAATCTATAAATGATGAATAACTTAAGTGAAACATTTTAAAAGGTAACTTGTTTTTTGCTTCAGCTGCTAAAGGAGTTGCATCATCTTCTTATTCCTCTCTTGATGCTTTGTAAAATTCCATGACGACTGCCCTGATATTTTATTCTGTCAGTGAGATAATGGCCACCAGGGCTTATGAGTGGGAAGGTATACATACCACTGTTTATCACCTGTTGAGAGCTGGTGTGCTTGAGTGCTGTAAAATAAGAGGCTTGTGGAGGAATCCTGCTAGTGTAAGCCCTGTAGGCATCACTGTTAA
>NW_013952473.1:1775719-1777948 GCF_001266775.1 Austrofundulus limnaeus
TATATATATATATCAATGAAATGCAAGAGCAGGATGAATTATTGAATTATAAGTATGCATGACTACATTTGTGATTTATTACCATGGTAGTAGTGCTTCTTAGCAATAGAAGAACTACTCKTACAAGTCAAAGAAAAACTATTTAAGGAATTTCACAATAAAAGAACAGTTACTGGAACACATTAAAACACATTATTTTAAACCTAACACAAAAAATAAAACTACTATCATTTTTTTCCAGAGTTACCTTGGATGTAACAGCTTATKTCACATTCATATTAGGCTGACCAGACATCATCAACTTCCGGAGACTGTTCCTGTTTTGGGCCACAGGTCCCCAGCTAAAGCTGTCCCCAGAAATATCCCTCATTTTAGAATTTCRTGAATGAGGAAAACATGTTGTGTGTAGACTGCTATTATGATGGCCGGATTGTGCTACTGTTAACATTAAAGAGAAGAAGAATTAAGAGCCGAGCATGCCACCTTTAAAAAAAAAAAGCTTTGTAGCTGCAAGGGATGCTGGGTAATGTGGAAGTTATATGTGGGCATGTGTTTGACTGGTAAAGGTGAGTGTAAAAATGTGGTGTMGGCATGGTGATGAACTCCAAACAATTTGGAGAGACTGCACTACTGATTTTATTTGTGGAAAAATGCAGTAAGTAGTATACAAAGTGTAAAAAGTTTAGATCTCATCACGCTAGTATCGATCTGATACAGATACTTATCTTGGCTTTCGTGAATACTCCCGAGTAAATCCTTTAAAGTTATGCCCTGTGAATCTTTGCAGTTGTTAGAAGACCCAACTCTACATTTACCTCTCATCTCCTTGTGGTTTCATTCCTGTGGATACTCACCTTTATGATTAGACCTCACCTCCAGATTTCCTCTATTCACCTCTGGTCCTGGTCTGGGTCCTAGTCTTCTGTTCGACTCCTTACTGGCTCGTTTCATGGAAACTCTTAGAAGATTTTCACTGTAAATACCTGTACCACCCACCTGTATATACTCACCTGGTGCTCACTGAACAGCCTGCAACTACTCGCATATCAATCACCAAGGGAACCAGTAACTCCTCTCACCCTCTGCTACATCATCGTCATCACTATCACTTTGAAACCTACCTGGGGATTAACCTTACTCCTCTCCTCTCCACAGTCACTGGCAATCCTGAGTCACTTTCTGTGTTTAGCGGGTACTGTATTTAAATATTGTAATCCCTTATCTGAGTCTGTGTTTATCTGCACCACTTACTTTCGACATCTGAGTTAATCTAAACAGACCCTAGTCCAGGGGTGGGCATTGAGGGCTGCAGACCTGCATGTTTTACTTGTTTCTCAGCTCCAACGCACCTGTTTTGAATGAACAGGTGATTAACAGTGTTCTTCAGAACTTGGAAGAAGTAATTCAATGACTGAATCAGCTGTGTTGGAACAGAKAATAAAGTAAAACATGCAGGGATGTGGCCCTAAAGAACCAGGATTATCCACCCCTGCCTTAGTCAGATTAATTGATCTATGTGTTCTTAAATTGTACATGTCTGGATTATTTATGGCTGGATAAGACTTTTTGAAACATCTGGAATTGGTAACAAAATTTCTGACTGTGGAAATTAAAAAAAACTGTTAAAATAAACATAACAAACATAAATTGGATGTTTAATACATCATTGCTCAATAATGAACAGTTTTTAAAATATTTTAAACAGGAATGGACATCATGTCTAGAGTATAATGACTTACCAGGAACATCAGCATMTACTCTCTGGGAGACAGGGAAAACAGTTATGAGAGGCAAGATAATATCATACTCAGCAAATAAAAAGAAAAAAGAAATTGAACGTATTCACGAACTAGAGGAAGCCATCAAATTGTTAGGAACTTTGCAAGGCGAAGAAATACAGCAAAGAATGTGGAAGGCAAAATTAGAGTTAAATGAATCCATAGACAAAAAACAAACAAAACAAATTCTTCATACAACGACTTCGATTAGAAAATTTTGAACATAGTAAAAAATCTGGAAGTTTTTTTATCTAACCAGCTTAAAATAAATAAAGAAAAAACAACTAAATCTGGTATTAAAAACATAACTGGGAATATAGTTTACGATCAGGGAGAAGTAAATAATGTTTTCAGAGACTTCTATCAAGTTTTATACACTCTAGGGCTGCCACAAACGATTATTTTAATAATCGATTAATCACCGATTATTTATTCGATTAGTCGACTAATC
>NW_013952473.1:1777962-1779564 GCF_001266775.1 Austrofundulus limnaeus
TAAATAAACTAATATTTGGTTTCGTTTTCTACTGAAGTGACAACAAAAAAAAAACAAAAAAAAAACAAATAAGGAATAAAGTTGAAAGTTTGAAGTATGTCTCATTTTTGAGCTCAAAACAACACCAATTTCTGTTTCCACTTATGTCTAAGTTATGAGCTAAAGTTTAACTGAATTTGTGCAATAGAGGAAAAATATCAAAGTGAAAATATAAACTTTTGTTTGTAGCCAACACGAACTCTGACTATGTAGAGATATCTGTTACTTCTGCCAGAGTATCTATGTTGCGTCCAAAGATTTATAGCATTTTTATCAACCACAACGTCATATTTGAGATGGGAGTAGTGATCCAATTCTCCTGCCCCTCGGACTTGCTGATTGCTCATAAATTTGGTCAAAATTAAATTAAATTTTCCAAAAGTGTATCTAATTCATCCTGTTTTAATGGATTCCACATGAATTTTAAATTTTACAATGACATGCACCGAAATTATTGCATGACTAATTATGAAATTATTAATAATTTCACACTTCTACAGTGTAATCTAACCTGTGGGAGTGTTTGTCAGATAATTGTATTCCAGTTGAAATGTGAGTGAAAAATCACTCTTTTTGCACTTAGTCTCTTTGCCTGAATTTTTTTCTTTCCATTAACAAAAGTGAGACCCCTTGTGTTAAATGATAAATCCATGTGTTAGAGTTTATTTTTCATAAATAAAACTGGAGCCCCTGTTGCATTTAAAAATGGATTATATGTGTCAATTAATAATTATTTTTTTAGAAAACATGTTTCAATTCAGTTATAAACTTTAACATTTACAGGAAAACCATCAAATCAAGATTTATGCAAATAMATATGAATAAATCAAGTGTATTTCATGCTGGTATGTTGATCTCTTTTCTCTGGTTATTTGTTTCCCCACCTGTAGTTTTACTGGTTATCTAATGTTATGTATGTCATCATGAGTTGTTAACTTAGTTGTATGTATTTAACAAACATGTGACCTTATGCTTCGACTGAAAAACACAATAAACCWATTTTCAAGTTGAGTTGCCCTTACAATGACAAACAAAAAAGGAGCAAATAAGGTTTAAAATACTCCCCATTGCTTTTTGACGATATATAAATGTTTTTTTTTTTGTTTTTTGTTTTTTTTAGTGTCAGCAAACAAGCGGTTTACATAACGTGGGTATAGTGACATCACAATCCTGATAACCTAGCAAAGCCAAGGTGAGCCAAGCTCCTCAACCTCTCCCAAGCGGAGACTCTGCCCACTTCTTCACATGATGACCATGTGAGTTCTGCTGTTTTTACAACAGCCACGGGGAAAAGAGATGTGAGGCTTAAATTAATTTTTTAAATTTTATTTTTATTTTTGATGGCAATGTTCGAGCAATATTAACAAAGAATGCTGTAGTTTGTATAAATAATTTCACCATGGACTACTTTGGAAACTACTACCAGACTTTCTATTGAAAGGAAACGTAATGTTATGCATATAACTACTGTTCCCTGAAGGAAAGGAACGAGGTACAACATCATGTATGGGAACCACGCCCCTGCGTGTCCTGGCTGAAGCCACCTCTAATCACGCCTTTAGG
>NW_013952473.1:1780581-1785650 GCF_001266775.1 Austrofundulus limnaeus
TGTTTTTGCTTAACTAAATCCAAAATAAAATATATGATTGTTGTTGTTGTAATATGTAGCAATAACAGAAATGATGGAAGTCATGAAAGAATAAGAATTTATAGTGGAACTCGAACCTTATTCTGCATAACCTGGAATATTAAAGTAATTTTGTTCATGGTAAGATTGACTTCCTCAAAAGAGTTTTTCCTGTTTCTTAAGCGGTAAGTAATAACGTATTGCCCAGATGTTCAGGCACTGATGATTTCTAGTTCCGCACGAAAGTAACAAATGGTGTGCTAACAAACTATAAAGCTTGTCTTTGTGTGAAATATTACAATGAAATAAAAAAGAAAGAGAAAAACATCAATCTCCATYCCAACCTGAATGGGTGGCACAGCACCCCCATAAACAGTTCAACATGGTTGAACCCAAACGTGCAGAATGGAAACTCGAAGGAAAATAAAGACCTCTTTAACAAAACAAAGAGCTGTCATAGCAGCAAAAGTACTTATACAAAAAATACATCAGGATTATAACAATAAGGATCAAACGTTAACGGCTTTGAAAGCAAAATGCACCCACAGGAAATAAGAGACAAGACACAGACTGTAAAGGGACACTAATGTGGAGCCATTGGAAAACACCTGGGGAGAGACAGGAGGAGAAGTTGGACAGGGCTGGAGAAGATACAGACAGGAGAAACTGAAAACACATGAATTACAAAAATTCTATAAAACAGAACATTAATAATAAAAAAGAATTGTTAGAAAATAAACTCACTACATCAGGGGAGGGTAGGTCTGCAGACCTGAGCAGCTAATCAGCAAGTATTTCTTTCAGTGCATAATTAGCATAAACTAATTAGCCATGTGGAGGGCTACAAGTACTGGCACTAATAACTCTTCAATGTAAAATTAAGGTGAACAGGAGTACACCTTTCTTTTCTGATTACAAGAAAACAAATATTTGTTCCCGTAATTCTATATAAAATAATATTAATTTTGTTCACAAATTTATATGAGTAATTCTTTCATGAACGCTTATTTAAGATATAGCTTGAGAATAAGCACACATATATAGTTATCTTTTGCACCTTTCTGTGTGAAGTTTTCATTATCATACACAGCTCTACTCTGTTCTCCTCCCACAAGTCAAAGTCACACATGGTTAGGTGAAGCTTTTAAATTATTTTCTCAGAGTGTGGGCATGCTTTATCTTTTGTTTCAAATGTATTTTATATTGCCAATCTATGATGGATTGGCAACCTGTCAAGGCATACCCTGCCTCAATATTTGCTATGAAATGCCCCAGCTACCCCAGGATTGTGAACTAGAAACATCAGGGAGTGACGTGGTAAAAGAGGAACATAATAAGTTGCTTGGTTTGTTTTAAGCTTACTTAACAGTACATAGAATTTTAAGGTTAGTTTAAATTTATACGACATATTATGTTTTTTGTCTGGCAAATAAAGGGTGGTGAAGATCACAGTACAAGTGGAGGACAGCGCAAATGAACCATGTCTTTAAAAATAGGTTATAAAGCCAAGTTTCTGAACCAAGGCAAAACAGTAGAATTAGAATCCTGTAGCCCGTGGAAGATGGATGCTAAGGATTTGTACCATACAGTAAGCTAACTACAGCTGAGTTGAGCAATCATGTGTTTAATTGTCCCCTTGTCACAGAGTGAAGAGGAGACTTGGAAATACACTCTGTCCATTCGTCTATCTTGCTAACTGCACAATGTGAAAATCATGTAAGGTAATGAATTCCATTTTAGTGTGTGGCTGCATCTACACATAAAGTTTCTAATCAGAATCAGTTTTATTGCCATTGCTGAAACTTCTTGTTAGTGTTAGAACAGATTTATTTATTTATATATTTTTTTTGTTTGCCACTGGCAGTATAATGGGCAGGGCTTTGAAATTTAGCATACGCATGTTTTCATAATGAGTAGGTTTCCCGTTCTTGAACAGCAATATACCTACCTAATTTCTTTGAGAACCAAACTGTGAAAACATTTTTAAAGAAAATGCAGGCCTATTCAACAAGCATTTGAGGTATTCTGGAAACTGCTCATTCATTCTGTGCTCAGAGTGAATGGTTCTCACTCCATTTAGAAGAATAATATTCACTGTGCTGCACCAGAGAACAGAAAATTAAATTATAGTGTTATCTGCGAAACGCAGGGCTCCCAGCTTTTTCTCCATCTCCCTATCCTCTGTCGTCTCTGCCTTTTTCACTTCTCTCTGAATCAGCATTACAAAGAATACCTATATATGTTTTCATGTGACTCAGTAATTAGATTTAGCACAAATCACAGTAATAGTTGTTAACAAATGTCCTATTTTACTTGACTAAGTTACATATGTTCTGCTTGCTGTTTTGCATCGTTACTGCAAATTTCTGTATTAAAAATATTTCTAGCAAAAAAAAACAAAAAAAAAACATCTCACCCTGTTTTTTCACATGGGCGGTTCCACTTCCTTTCAAGCTAAAGTCATCTACCAGAGGCCTGCAGTGTTCTGTGCAGAACCTTAACTGCTCCCAAGACTGTGCTCTTCTTGACAGTGATCTCTGCTGCTCTTGGAATCACTTTTCTAGCTTCAGGGGTGAAAGCACTGAGGGCTCCCATGACCATAATATGGTCATGGGTCATTTTGGTTGTATATATTGTATACGACCAAAATTCCAATRAAGTTGAGACGATGTGAAAAATTAAACAAAAATAATACAATGATTTGCAAATAATTTTCAATCTATTTTTAGTCGAATACACTACAAAGACAATATATTCACATGAATATTCAAACGGGTAAATTTTTTTTATTCATTTATTTATTTGTTCGTTTGTTTGTTTGTTTGTTTATTGACTGCTTGATTGATTGATTGATTGATTGATTGATTGATTGATTGATTGATTGATTGATTGATTGATTGATTGCAAATATTCTCTAATTTTGTCCTGTTCCAAAAAAGCTGGGATAGGGGAAACAAAAGACCGGGAAGTTTGAGTATTGCTCAAAATCACATTTGGAGCATTCCACACATGAACAGTTTAGTTGGAAACAGGTGAGTGTCATTATTGGGTATAAAGGGAGCATCCCTGAAAGACTCAGTTGTTCACAAGCAATATTTGTTTATTTACTTTTAGGCAGGTAATCTCAATGAGACATGTAGCGTCATTTGCAAGGATGAGTTGAGGTTCACTACTTTGTGAAAAAACTGTGAGTAAATAGTCCAAAGGTTTAAGAATGTTTCTCAACATTCATCTTCAAGGAATTTAGCAATTTCATCATCTACAGTCCATATTCAGAGAATCTGGACAAATCTSTGCAAGTAAGTGACAAGGCCAAAAACCAACACTGAATGCCCGTGGCCTTCTATCCCTCAGGCTGAACAGTATTAAAAACTGACATCATTCTGAAATGGATATTAGCACATAGGCTCAGGAACCATTGTGTGTGAAAATGATTTGTTGCTACATCAACAATTGAAAGTTAAAACTCTACCATGCAAAGCCAAAACCATATAAACAATACCCAGAAATGCTGCTGGCTTCTCTGGGCTCAATCTCATCTGAGGTGAACTGTTACAATGTGGAAAAGTGTCCTGTGGTCTGACGAGACCACATTTCAAATTATTTTTGGGAATTAAACATGCCAAAGAGGAAAAGAACTGTCTGGATTGTTCTTAGCACAAAGTAAAAAAAAAAAAAAAAAAGCATCTCTGATGGTACAGGGTGGTGTTAGGGTCCATGACATGGGTAACTTATACATCTGTGGAGGCACCATTATTCCTACACATTCTCACTCCCAAGTCGTCACATATTGACGCTTTGGCAAAGGTTCCCTCTGCGTCTTATTGTGACGCGCAGGGTACCCCCCTCGCGTCAGTCCTTGACGCCCGYRGMTTTTCCGGGTTTCGCCACCAGGGGTCTTTGGGTCGGGGGTCTGAGGTTAACATGAGGGATCAGGATTAATGGTTAAATTTAGGTACTGGGATCAGGGGTAGGATGTCCATGGTGAATATTGGGTCTTTTTACGCTTTACAACATGTTGACGTGAATTCCGTACATATTCTAAAAATGGTTAATTTTAGGTACTACGGTCAGGGACAGGATGTCTAAAGTGAACAAAGGCAATTTCAGCCTTTGGAACGCTCGTTTTCGCACATTTTATACACTTTCTGAAAATATGACAACAGACTTCGCCCCATCTCGTCAGTAACTGACGTGACGGGGGTACCCTGCGCGTCACAATCGGACGTAGAGGGAACCTTGCCAACGCGTCAATATATGACGACTTGGGAGTGAGAATGGGTTGATTATTCTGAAAGGTACATACAAGTCCAAACCTAGCWTTTTTCAGGGTCATGCTTTGTTTAGCAACACAAATGCCAAGYCACATTGTGCACATGTTACAACAGTGTGGCTTTGTAGTAAAAGGGTACTCCAGACTCCATATCTTGAATCTGGACTGCAGACTCTAGACCTGTATCCCATTGAAAATAGGTGGTGTATTAAGAAGCACAAAATATGACAGCAGAGACCTTGTACTGTTAAGCAACTGAAATTGTTCATCAAGCATTAAAACGGGGAAAAATATACCTACAAAGCTTCAACAATTAGTGTCCCGAGTTCCAAAATGCTTATTGAGTGTTTTTAAAAGGAACAGTGATGTAACAGTGGTAAACATGCTCCTGTCCCAGCTTTCTTGGAAYGTGTTTGTCATAGTCTGTGTTTATTTTGCTTTGTTATCCTAGTGTTTCARAGTTTCCCTTGTGTTTCTCTGTGCAACTGCCCCGCCTCTGCATACCTGATTGCCCTTGTGTTTCTCCCAGGTGTTTCTAGTTTGCCCTCATTAGTTTACCTTTATATTCGGTGTCCTGTCTTTGTCTGTTCATTATGCTGTTTTGTCAGCCTGTTCAGTCCCTCTGTGTTTTTTGAAGCCTAAAGTCAAGGTATGGTGTTCTTTGGATGCAACTCCGCATTCACTTTCCTCCAAACATGATGAGTTGTGTTTTTACCAAATAGTTCTACTTTGGTTTCATCTGACCATATGACATTCTCCCAATACTCTTCTGGAACAT
>NW_013952473.1:1786733-1798092 GCF_001266775.1 Austrofundulus limnaeus
TATATATATACAGAATTTTGCCAAGGAAGCACTAATAAAACATGTTTATTAAGACTGCCATGTTGCTATCATACAATAAATATCCCCCAGGGTGTAACAGTGGATGGTGGCTAACAAAATCAAATGTTGTCTTTGTGTGAATACATTTGTTTGGCAGCTACTATGTACACTGGGATGTAGTAAAAAAACAATACTTCAATGTTTTGTTTTTTTCCCATTATTATTGTTCTGCCAACAATAGCATAAAGAAAAAAATTGTATACATATCTGTCATCACAAGCACTAGTGATTGGCATTTTTGCCTATGTATYATTACCCATGAAATTCAACAAGTCAAGCATCAAATTAAAATGAAGAGGTGATCTGTATTGTGATGGCTCATTTCCTTTTTTCACATCTCCACATTAATTCTAATTCCACCCAACTGTCCTCACTTCCCTTCTAGGAAAGGTTTCTTTGTCAGGGTTTCTGTCAAATCCTCCATTCCATGATAAAATACCAGCAAGAGCCAATATTCCTCACTGCCAGAGATAAGCTCCATGCACATCTGGAGGCCCATTTATCAAACACTGCCAACTCTGGCATTCCAAGGCAATACATTGCATTCACCTAATGTGCTCAGACAAATACAAACAAGTGTTATTGTGCTTTTTGTGTAATTATACCATATGTGGTTATTATGAGTAACATGTTGACATTTTCATTGAAATGTTCAAGTTTTAAATGGTGAACTGAAGTTCAAGTTTGAGTAAGTGCAGTGGAGTATATTTATCTACACTTATTTTAAAATGGATTAAATATTTTGGGATATATATTTTCAAGATAGAGACAGTTTTAAGCATTAGGGTCAATACATATTTTGTCTAAAGTGTTTTGTCTATCAAGATTTAATATTGTACTTTTCTGCACARTATTTGGTGGTAACTTATCTGTAATGTTTTTGTTTTGTTGATTTTACTACATATATATTTTTAAAAAAATCTATGAACACATTTGCAACAGAGATAGTCCATGGGCTAGGGGCCTCACCGTGCACCCCCCCTCCCCCCACCACCACCACTACTACTGAACTTCTCTGGTATTTTCATGTACCTAGGGTCCACTCTTTCAGAAAATGCATATTAACAGAAAAAAAGTTGGGTCTCACTGCCCCCCAGAGACCCCTTTTTGGCCACACCCCTTTTTTATTGTGGCCATCAAAATTAGGGGTACAAAAATGTAAATGCCAGTAACGTTGCTATAAACCAACCAAAATTTAAAAACAAAGTGTCAGCAGGTTCATATTGATTAGCTCTTCGATGTACATGACATTTCATTAGCAAATGTCTGTTTGATGATGTCATCTGGGGGGTCAAAATGTCACAACCCCAACAGAAGATGAAAATTTTCATCTTTTTAGTCTATGGGTTAGGGTGGGTCACCATGCACATCCCAGAGATATAATAAGATATAATATATTATTTTCAAGCAAACAAAACAAAAACAAATCACATGAGGATTAGTTAGTGTATTGATGTTGTACAAGGGCGTCAACATGATGTATATCCTGGAATTTGAAGCCAGGGAAGGCATAATGTCACAAGCAGCTTTTCCTAATAGAAGTAAAGTCCTGTTGTCTCTTGTTGATTCATGTGGTTCTTTTCCACATAGCAAACCTTGTCTGGCCCAGTTCCRGCCCATATAGTGCACTGACATTTGGGACAGATACTGCAAAGAATAATGTCCATTTGGTGGTCCAGGTGTGGTGTGCCTGGGGTGGTGCATGCATGGGCCAAAAACAAATAAATCTCATGATGCATCCCAGTAATCCAGGTAGAAATATCAAAAAAAAAATTATAAGTAGGTCCTCTGAACAGGTTCTTCTATAATGAAACATTTCATCTCTCTTCCAAGAGACTTCTTCAGTCTGAGGAGTTTCAGGTGAACTCAGCCTTATAAGCACTGCCCCCACATGGTGGACAAACAGGTTTGTTCACATGCAAAAGGGGACCATAGCCAAACAACAGATATACACCCATCGGTCACTTTATAAGGTACACCTTGCTAGTACTGGGTTGAACTGCTTTTGCCTTCAAAACTGTCCTAATCCTTCGTGGCGTAGATTCAACATGGTACTGGAAACATTTCTTAGAGTGTCTGATCCATGTTGACATGATAGCATCACACAGTTGCTGCAGATTTGTCGGCTGCACATCCATGATGTGAACCTCCTGTTCCACCACATCCCAAGGTGCTCTATTGGATTGAGATCTGGTGACTCTGGAGGCCATTCAAGTACAGTGAACTGTTTGTCGTGTTCAAGAAACTAGTCTGAGATGATTTGTGCTTTATGACATTGAGTGTTATCCTGCTGGAAATAGCCATCAAAAGATGGCTGTGGTCATAAAGGGATTGACATGGTCAGCAACAATACTCAGGTAGGCTGTGGCATTGGCACAATGCTCAGTTAGTACTAATGGGCTCAAAGTATGCCAGGGAAATAKCCCCCACATCACTGCACCACCACCAGTGTAAACTGTTGATACAAGGCAGGATAAACCCATGCTTTCATGTTGTTGACGCCAAATTCTGACCCTACCATCCGAATGTCGCAGCAGAAATCGAGACTCATCAGGCCAGGCAACATTTTTCCAATATTCTATTGTCCAATTTTGGTGAGCCTGTGTGAAGTGTAGCCTCAGTTTCCTGCTCCTAGCTGACAGGAGTGGCACCTGGTGTGGTCTTCTGCTGCTGTAGCCCATTCGCCTCAAGGTTCGACGTGTTGTGCATTCAGAGGTGCTCTTCTGTAGGGATGGGTACCTTTGGCATTTGAATCGATTCAGTACAAATATCCTGTACCTGGGAATCTGTCCCGGTATTTAACGGTACCAATTTTCGGTACCTTATGTGTGTTGTTGTTGTTTTTTTTAAATAATAAACTTTTATTTTTTTCAACATACATTCTCAATATATAAAATTAATGAATATCAAGACAACATCCAACTCTACTGTATATACTGTAACATCAGTTGTGTAACTTGTGTCTTTAAAGTGCAAACTCTTGAAAACAACAAGACTGTTTTATCTTATTGCACAAATTAAAATCCAGCTCCATGTCTTTCCATTGATGTCATTTCCCAGCTAGAAAAATGGTGTGATGGAGGTCCATAGAAGGCAAATACAGTACGTTTAAATCAAATAAGCAAAAGAGGATTGAGTTAAAATAAATAAAAAGTTTTCAAGCTACGTCTTGAGCATCTAAAACGTATCCAATACTTCAAGCTGACTGCTAGTGCTCTTTCGGGTCAGACGCGCTCGGACTGTCAGGAAGAGCCTCTGTTGTTTGCCTCTGCCGGTCTCSGTTTAATGGCGGATGAAATAAAGATAGTGGCAGTATTTTATTTACTTTGAGCAAGAGAACATTGTGCTCACAAGATAATTAATCCACCAGATAATTCAGAGGCAGTATGTTCCGCAAATTTTACTCCAGGAGCTGTGCGCTGTGAGACTCGCTTTCAAGCTACGTTCTGAGCTCTGTTTACCAGCGGCTGTTGACGTCATTACACCCTTGAGTGATGCTGCGTTCAGGACAGGTATGGAAAACTCACCACTCTTACGCCAATACGGTCGCAATGATACGTTTAGGTACCGAAACATGGTACAGTTTGATGTTCCATGAATAGATACTCGGTAGTACCGACAGAATTCGGTCTGTACTTAAAAAAAGTATCAAATTTGGTAGCCATACTCTTGTGCATACCTCGGTTGTAAAAAGTGGTTATTTGAGTTACTATTGCTGTTCTATCAGCTTGAACCACTTTGGCCATTCTCCTCTGACCTCTGAAATCAACAAGGCATTTGCTCCTACAGAACTGCCACTCACTGGATATTTTCTCTTTTTCAGACCAATCTCTGTAAACCCTAGAGATGGTTGCATGTGAAAATCCCAGAAGATGAGCAGTTTCTGAAATACTCAGACCAGCCCWTCTGGCACCAACAACCATGCCACGTTCAAAGTCACCTTTCTTCCCCATTCTGATGCTTGGTTTGAACTGCAACAGATCATCTTGGCCATGTCTACATGCCTAAATGCATTGAGTTGCTGCCATGTGATTGGCTGATTCGACATTTGCATTGAGCAGTTGGACGGGTGTGAGTGTAGATAGACAACAATAGACATAATGAACAAGGACAACAAGAAGAACATCATCCTTCCTTCAAAGGAAGTTTACACTCATCTACAGGCCAGTGGTCACTCTTTCAGGGATGAAGATGTTATCTTCCTTGATAGAGAGGAATGTTGGTTTGAGAGAGGAGTAAAATAAGCCATTTTGTGAAGAAAAACTGTCCATTGTTAAATGGGTGGAGGCCTCCATGTCCAGTTGCCAGCTTGACACCACATCTGGCCCCACCTGTCTGCTATGTGGTATTTGTCTTGTGGCTGGATTGGTTCACACATTCATTTTTTTAAAATACGGAATGGATTCTATGATAGATAGAGAATATTTAAATAATGTTTTTTGCTGTGAATATGAGATATGTGGGTTCCATAAATCAGAGTAAAGGCACAGTTCAAGAAATATATGCAGAAAACCACAAAAAATCCACAACAGCTACAGTACCAAAAGCCATGAACATCAAGCTTTTTTTTCTGAGCTGCAAGGAAAAAAAGTTGAGTTTTATTTTCTACATTTTTTTTGTCCCCATTGTATTTTTCTGGCATATTTTCATGAACATTTAATTTCCGGAGATTCGACTTGAGCCAGCACTCAGGACAGCCACACACAAAGTCAAATTATACGGGCCACTGCTTCACAGACAAATACAGAGAATTAGCATCTGAATATGCATTGTGCTCCAGTCTCCCACAAAAGCAGATTTTAATTTATATATAACGCTGACTAGAAGAGTGCTAACTCAAATGAAACCATGCTTCTATTTTATTATGTTATGTCTACAAAATTATTTTATTGCAGAGTTGCTCAAGGTTACAATAAACCATTTATTAAACTGTAATGGATTTTCTTGTTGAAACATTCAGTGTAATAAGATTTTGTTCCACATGACATACTGAATTGTCTTGTGAATGACTTTCCTGAGGATACAGCTTTTTATTTTTTTTTCAAATTTTATTTATTTTTGAACAAAAACATCTTTTTTTGTAAGATGGRTAATGTATGCTTTCTAGATCAGATGGTTTACTGTAGTTCTACTATGACAAGTGGTTTCAGTCTTTTAGATACTATAAACCTTAAAACATAATTGCTTTTTCTTCGGCATTTTAGCTGTACATGTATTGTAGAGTATTTTCACAAAATTTAAACAGATTAGTAAATAGATGGAAGTTGATTAACTTAACAATGATATATTACAAAACTATATCTGATTTAATTATTACTTGACATTTTTGTTTTCAAAATATTATTGTCATGTTTTTAAACTAAATAGAAAACATTTAAAAAATCAATATAACATAGTGCAATTGCTGACCTTGGGTATGATTGGTTCAGGGGATAATTTGACAAAATTAAACCAGATTTTTTATGACAAAACATATTATTATTAATACAAAATATCTTTCGGATTCAACTGGAAGTACAAAATGATGTATTTTACACTGTAGATAAACACCTCACCATGTGATTTTAGTTTGCTGAAATAAATTCAAAGGGAGCCTTAATGGCCGACCAGTAGTTCCTTCAGGCTGGTCAGTTTAAATTCAGTTCTGAGCTGAAAATAGGCCTTAACTCAGCTATGTGTTGGTTAAAAAAATATGTCTCTCACCAAGGATTAGACCTTAGCTGGCCTTAAAAGGGATCATTAATATTTTAAATTTAATTCTGTTACATAGAGCTCCTGGTAAGCCTTGGACTAATGTATAATGATAAGTGGAGCATGAACACTTAAAATTCCAAGTACTGCCTCTTGAAAGAAAATTAGGTTACTCTGTTTTGGTGATTTAACCATATAAAACCTAATTATTTAAAATTGTTTAAATGTCCATCCACGTATACAAAAAATAAAAATATGCCAGTTTTGTAGATAAATTACCATAGCCAAAAAAAAAAAAAAAATACAAACAATCCACTGATCCAAATCAGCACTGCTAAAAGACACGGGATTTAGATTTTAGTTTGGTCAAATGTTTCATTTTGAAGTTAAGCTTCAATTCAAGGACAAAGACTTACACAAACACTCAAGAGAAGAAGATTTATTTAATAATATTTAATACAAATAAGGCATGGCAGCAAACTATCAAATTAAATAAGAACACAAAAAGCACAAAGGAGAACCAAACAGAGTATGGAAAAAAAATTACAGACTTCAGATGAGAGAAGTTAGAGAGAATAAAAGAAGCAGTGACTGATTAGGTGAGATGAAACAGCTGGCCTAATGACAAAAGAAACAGGTACAAGTGGGTGCGGCAGGACTGAGGAGAAGCCAACTGAGAACTAGTACAGAGGAATGACAGTAAAGATCAGTCTGGCACAAATAATGAACATACAAAATGTTGCATCAGGAATATTAAAAAAAAAAAAAATTGTGACATCACAATAGCAAACAAAGATTTAACTTTGGGGACTTTAAAAGGAAAAGCAGAGCAGAATCTTTACAGATTTAACAAGTTCTGGGTCATTCTGCAGATTCTCAATCAGACTGGATCCTAGGTGATTTGTAAAACAAATCAATGCTCTTGTTGTGCTGAGCCACATCTAAGATTTAGCATTTTCATGCTTGGGGAGGTTGCTTCAATCAAGATATGCTGTTGGGAATAGAGAAGATCAGCTTCTTGATTAATGGAACGATCAATAGTATTTAGCTCACCTGTCAGTGCTTTTAATGGTACAGCTGATCAGTGTATTTTATTTAGAATATTTAAAGTGATTTAAGCTAATTAACGTTTCCTATGTTACATTTATGGTCATTAAATTTTAACATCATTGAGGTATACAAATCAATTCAGGTAAAGATTTTACCAATACCAGGGTCATGCAGTTTAAAGCTTGGCGCGCTGCATGTCCTCAGCAACATACTTTTTTTAACCTATAGAATATGAACAAACATCACAGAAAAATCCAATCTGAGCAAATAATCAAAATTGAGCATTAAGATGCACAGTATGTTAGTCTACGTCTCTAATCATGGGTTGCAGCCTACATATACTGTGGCCCAAGTAGGTCTCCCCCTATGCTGTAGGCCACCAGTGCAGGCTGCTAGCCTGGTAAAAAACCAGCCCCTTGTCCTATGCTTTGCTTTATACAGAGGGTCTGGAACCTCGACTATTGAGAAATGATTTCTTGCAGGAGGCGTGGACCCTGTTGAAGTTTAAAACTATTGAATTAACTTTACCCAATTGCTAACATTTAACAATGACATTTGTACTGCACCAGCTCTACCGTGAAGGAAGCTAAGCTAAGAAGCTAACCAGAAATTTTGTGCGCTAAACAACCATCCCCTACTGAGAGGAGAGAATTCTGAGCCAAAGAAGATGGCTGTAAATAAGTGCTGCAGGCTTTATGAGGCAAACTTAACATAATTTGGAAGCCTTGTCAACACAGACTGGCTTCATTAACTTCCTCCGCTGCTTTTGCTAAACTACAGGCAGACGAAAATGGCGCAGAAAATTGTCACTGTTTGAAACTTCGCCTCCTGTTTGCTGATTGGCCAGGTTGAAATTGTACCAGAGAAATCCTTGTCATTGGAGAAATCTCAGACATGAAGGGACAGTGAAAGGAAACTGAAATAGAGCAGAACTGCGTAGGAAGGCAATAATATGGGTTTAACTCTAGAGTCAGTACTTGTAATAGTATTTTTTAACATCTCATTGCAGCATAAATTTCATCAAGTAAGCTGCTAAACATACTTTTAAAAGCAAATTATTTGCCCTGTGATGAATTTCCAAACTTTGTCATAATAACTAAACTCTGCCATAAAGAAAAAGGTGAAAAGAAAGACCGTCTGCTGTTTTTATTGTTTGTTTAGTTTGGTAATGAATCCTCGGCTAGGTAGGATACTCAAATGTAGCCTACAATTAGTTGGGGGTTTTGACAGCCACATGTGTAGGTGCTTATGAATTAAGCCGACGGTGCAAGGCAATGATGTAAGTGGCTGACAGTTGCATTCTACATCATGTGCAACCCTTTAATTGAGACACAGCCATGGTCTTGTGATGTTTTTTTGACCAGCTTAGATCTGTTGTCTCTATGGTACTTTTGTACAGGCCAATGGCCGTCAGTATGCTCCAGCTGAGAGAGCTTTCTTCATTTCTTTAGTTTAGAACTGTACTAYAGATCCAAAATGCCAACATAATGTCACATAGATCATGTTTGTCTGCAAAGAAAAAAAAATGTTAGAGCTGGAGAGGCAAAGCTATAGAGCCTGCAGAGTATCACATCTGTCCGGAGCTCAAAGTGGATCTGTCCAAGATTAGCAAGCACACCTTTGAAGTGGACACTTTCAAGCCTTTTACAGTGGAGATCATTGACTCGGTCGAAGCCTACGCTGAGATGCTGAGGGGCATTTTTGACTTTGCTGCACTGAAGGACCTCCTCTCCGACAGGATTCAGTCAAAACAAACAAAAAAAAATTACATTGCATGTGTAATTGAACCCATTTAATAGTTCATCTCTCCCCCTAAAGAACTGAACTTAGCAAGAAAATGTGATGTAGCAGTTGTTTTACTGTATTTGGGTTAGCTTGTAATCATTTTTAGAATACGTTTTTTGGCTGTTTTGTCCTTTGACATCTTCAAGAACTCTTTTTTCTGGCTGCCTCTAGATCTTCCTTTATGACAACATACCAATGTATTCCATAGGTTCCTTTTGATCAAACAAATTCTTGGTTAGGTTCATTTTGATCAAACGAGATCTTGGTTAGTACATTTTTAAAAGCCCTTGCTTGCATGCATCCATTTATTCATCCATCATCCATGGATGGATGGATGGAAGGATGGAAGGATGCATGCCTGTATGCATGTGTTTTGGAAGTATCAGGTCCAGGAGGGAAACTCAAGCATACTTTCCCCAGCAGCGCTCTTGCGGGATCTCCAGGGTGCCCAAACTGGAGAGGCCAATGAGTTCAGTGTTTACCCGGAACACATGCAAATATACATGTTACAGTGATATGCCTGAAAAACCTCCAGAGGGTTGTGTGTAATCAGATGCCCAAACCAGCACACCCTTTCAAGTGGAGGAGCAAAACCTATAGATTGAGTTCGGATGAGTCTCCTCACCCTATARTCTAAAACTGACTCTGACCTCTTTGTGAATAAGTTATGTCACTGTGCACCCCTAATTTTAAAGAGAAGTCTAGTCTATACATGGAACAAAATGATGACCTATATCGTTTTCAGCTTGGAACAAAATAATTACCAGGGACATTAATAAGAAGGTTAAAATGATTTCTTAAAATTGAAAAAAATAAATAAATAAAAATAAAAAACACACTAATAATAAATTATTGTAATGATCTTAATTATATCCACATCACAGAGCCTTTCACATTATAAAATTTAACAATACTGAAAATTAAATGACTGTGGGAAAAAAAACAAGAGCAAAAACAAACAAAGAGCACTGACACAGTCACATGAGGTCAGAGTTTGTTTAAACCTGTTTAAGGCTTTTATGGCTGCTTCAAAAGACAAAAAATAAATAAATAAAAATAGAATAAAATAAAAAAATAAAAATACACCTTAGAACACATTTTATTGCTTCGATATTGGGTGTAAATTTAATCTTATTTTTGTCTCATGCAATTTTAATTTGTAAGTCTCTTAAGCATTTTGAGGCCACAGCTGTCTTCATCTTTGAGCCTGGTTACCATGGTTACTAGTATTATTCTCATCTATTCCAAGGTGGGAAAAGCTCTGCTTACTTCTTCACCCACACTGTGTCCACATCACACTAATGTGCAAAGATATAACAGCCTCAGTTTTTTTAATAAATCTAGTTACTATTTATGCGCTCTCAACTCTCCCTTTGAATGTCTGCACTACCTAGGTGGACAGTATAGGAATATCTCTGAAGATTAAGAAGCTAGTTAATCAGTTTTGCAACAAAAGCAGTTTAATCACCTTTTAAAAGGCACAKATTTGGGGTGGACATTAATCAATATTACCAATTACAATATTACTATTTGAAAAATGAGAAAACATTACAGAATAGAAAAAAATAATTTTCTTATAAGATTCATATATAATGATGAGCATAAAATAAATATTCTTTTAACAGTCTAAGTTGAATGAATGAACGTTTTTTTCTAATGAAACATTTGTGTCTATTTTGAAAAAATATATATTTATTTTTATTTATCTTAAGTATTTAAAATCGAACGTTGTTTCATTTTTTATTTAAAATTGTTAATGCAAATAAACATGCAAGAATGTCAATGTTTACTGCAACAGCTTAACAGTTTGACTAAAAGAGGCTTTAACACACTAGAGGTTCTGTCTTTGTGTTTTACCCATAATCGATTACATGAGAAATCAGCTGTTTTCTATTCTTTCAATTATGTTTTATGTTTATCCAACTTTTATAGATGTTTTTATGACAAATATTTTGTCTGCTAAAACTATCATAACTTAAACCACTGCCTTTTTAGAAAATACTGTAGCTCAGTTTACACATAATGAATTTAATAAGAGTATTCCCTTAAGCTGGCTAAGAAAGAGCCATCCATCGAGTCTGGTTTTATTGCAGATTATGTACTGTTGATTATATTWAAAAAAAGACAGTACTGAACTGGTTATATTGTGTTGAATTGACTGAATGCATTGTATTTAAATCTACATTCTGTCTGAAATTAATATGCATTTTCTCTTTAGCACATTTGAATTTTGTCTACAGGAAATTTAATATAGAAAAATAAGCTATTTAGRTATTGTGATTATAAAAATATTCTTGTTCCTAACATATATTTTCCTAACCTTTGAAATGAGTTAAAAACTTTCCACATCCTTAATGTGACTCATGACTTTACCTCAGCCCASGACACTCAAAAAAACAGAACAGATAACTTTGTATGCATTCATATTCCTACAAACACTGTTTCAAATGTTACTTCTTTGGCTCCGTGGACCTGTCATGGTACWATTTGATTCATTTTCACTTGTGTTTTCTAAAGTGAATACTTTAGAAAAGTATTCTTTAGAAAAGTATCTCAGTCACTGCTTATTTTATTCTCTCTAATTTCTCTCATCTGAAGTCTGTAAGTATATTATAATCTCATATCAAAGCAGATCTAATACTTATTTCTTTACTCAATGTTCACTGTTCTATCTGTGATATTTTGGATCATAACCTGTATATGTCTATGTCAGGAAAATGCAAAAAGTATTTTCTTTTTCATGAAACTAACTTTATTTTAATCAGAATAGCTA
>NW_013952473.1:1805042-1810023 GCF_001266775.1 Austrofundulus limnaeus
TGTGTGTGTGTGTGTGCAGCATTTGGTGTTCTCTACATGAATCATTGTATGTGATTGTTTCGATGCACTCCCTGCACATGTGATTCTTACATGTGTGTTTAGATGGTAGTTGGAGGGTCAGGTCRGGCATCCCTCCCCCCAGCCTCTCTTGTCTGGTCCCTTGTGCAGAATTGTGGCATAAGAATCAAGCTCTGTTTTATTAATCTCTATCCAACAATCGTTATACACCCTTCTCACTTCCATGTTGGTTATCTTCTGAAAAAGGTGGTGTGGTTTGCTCAGACGAAGTCTTGATGTCCGGAACATGTGATACAGCATATCTAGAAGGCGTTGATGTTCTGCTTTGGGTGTTTTAAAGACTTTATGATCACAAAATGTCACATTTTCTGTCTCTTTGAGCATCTGGCTCCTCCTCTTCATCAGATGGTCATATTGAACACCATCGTCTTYGTCAGACACATCTTTCTCAGTTTTATTAAGCTCCGTGTTCTCARTTTCATTGTCATGACAAACTGTAATCAATAGCCTTATACACMGCAAATTTCTTGCTCTTGTTGACTGATGCTGATTTTAGATGCCAATGTTGATTTTTAGTCCGACTTTAWGAATATTTTGTAACGAGGTTTGTGCCTGTGGGGAAGTGGTTGGTATCTGTTTAAATGTCTAGACTTAATGTCCGTGTTCATTATTTTGTTATTTTGTATTACAACACATTTAATCATTAAAAAATGGGCATTCAAACTTTACTTTAAAGAGTTCAACATAAATGAAATATAAAACCTTTACACGCGCTCAATGGGCGTTCACTGTTGGTAAATCTATGACCAATTTGGTTCCCACCCTCTCCTGTAAATAGTTAATGCACATTCACATCCATCTTCCTCCTGACAAATCTTCCACATTTCTATTTAATTGCTAATTCAGCAGAACCCTCTAGGCTATGCCACCTTGCTTTTAATGCATTCTTACAGACATTCATTTCACCAGCCTCTCTCTCTCTCCCTCTCTTCCACCTTTTATTGTTTTACTTTTCCCTTTTTTCAAGTGTCAGTTTCCTTTTCAAATTTATACCTTTTATTTCTCTGTCTTGTGTTTTCCCCTGATAGATCTTTTTCATTTTAGAATTATTGTGACCCTTTTGGTTGTCATCTCTAAAGTCTTCCATCTGAAACGCTTTGCCTTCATTTTYAATTCAGTAAAGGCAGTAAAGATTTGTTGTTTATTTGTTTTAAACCTGACTTACATGAGAAAGCTGAATCAGTTTTAGGAAATGGTTTTACTTTATCTGTCTATGAGCATCACAGTRTCCATCCAGCTCATTTACTACATTTACTATTTAAAACAGAAATAGAAGCAACACATTTCTTAATTGTAGTGTAAAAGAAAAGTTTACTGTCATAGTGAGATAGAAGTGTTGCTCAGCATTTGTCTTGAATGTTCCATAAATTAAAATTCTATAAAACCTATTGTTGCCCACATTTTGCTGCTGTAAAAGGTTTCTTGTACACATTGGTATAGAAAAAAAAAGATACACAGAAACAAATGGCACGCCTGGTGAGCCTTATAAACATCCACATCTCTAAAACACCTTTCATGCCAGACTTTTAAATTAAGATCAACCTTAGACTAAGAACTAAAAAGGGATAGAGTTGTTGTATTTGTCAAAAAAATCTGTACAGTATTTGGCACATTCTTGTGTGAACTCTCAAGAGATGTTCTACTTCATCAAGTACATAGGGTTGACTGTCAGATCCTATAACACCAAATGTTTTAACAAGTATTAGCTATTWATGTTTGATAAGGTGATGAGCTGTGGCAGCCATCTTGAATGACTCCAACAGTTATTCAGTTGTAGATGTTTACTTTCTAACTGTTTYAATAAAATTCATCCAGTGGTTTATCATATATTATGCTAACAGATAGAAAAAAAAACAAATGCACACATACACGAACATGGGCCAAAACATTATCACCTTTTCACCTTAGGCAGCAGGCAATGACAAACAATATTTTAAGAAGTGCAAGCTTACATTTCATGTGTTGCATTTATTGGGGCAGACTGAGATATTTCTGGCATTTGAAAGATTCTAAGTCTGTTGGCTTAGAGTTATGTGAGAAAGAAGGCACACTTTCCATTTAGATGAAAGGATTTTGGTAGAGTGGAAACTGTGGCAAGTCTGACAAAAAACTTTCTCAAGTTCTTAATTTTTTTATGTTTATCATTTTTTGGGCATTTTATTTGCTGCAACTTTAACTCTAAACATTGGATCAGTTCATTGGCATTTTTCTTCCAACATTTTGTTTTGCATTTTTAAATGCTTRAATGAATACACTTGAATAAATTGATAACATCCATCATAACAAGTCAAATGATTGAAACACATTTTAAATTGTCAAATGGTTGCTAAWCAATGTGGATGCATAATTGGTAAAATTGGTGAAAATATCTTACTCAAATTTCTTCAGCACTCAGCAGGGGGGTGTCGTGCATTCTCACACACTTTTTTTTCTGTCTGGGTCAATAGTCCTTAGTTTTCAGAGCAGTGGAATGGCTTTAAAAAAAAAAAACATGGATTAATTTGTGTTACTTGGAGAGCAAAAGCATACCCACATCAAGACAGACATTTTTTTCCCCCAAACACATTAAGAAGTTCTAAGCCACTGGGCCACCAAAGACAAAAGTGGGCATCTGTCTAACAAACAGGGTACCCTTGTTCTGAAAACGGAAACATAACAGTTTTAGGGTTAACCTTGGTTTCTAGCATTATAGATTGTTTTACTGTGAATTAGCAATTTGACTCAGTGATAATGTGTGAACTATTCTGATAGGAGAAGCTCCTAATTTATCTAAACAAGGCTTATTTAAGGTCTAATACTTGTCTAGTTCGTGTGTTGACTTTCCAATGATGTAGGTTTTTTTTTTTTTGTCTAGCAGAAGACAGCTAATTTCTAATTTTGATCAGTAAACAACACCAACATTCTGCCTTTTACAACTGGCACAGCTTGTAGCAGGTGTGTTTCCTTCATTGTGACATTTTGAATGTAAAAGTAGTGACAGCTTGACCTTCTGTGCCATCTTACCTAAATGAGAAAGACAAGCCGGAACAGTACTGAAAATGTCAGTCCTGTCACTCCTGGGTGCTAGTCGCTCATGGTGGTTTGTACACCAATTCTAACATAGAACAAAGTGAATTACTGTATGTGAAACAGGCAGGTATGTTTTACATTAATTTAAAGTTATGCAATCAGTTGGATATGTAAAAAAAATGAAAAACCACAATGCTACAAAAAACTTTCAAAAATTCTCTAATTTAAAGGTTTAGCATACCTTGAAATAGTACATCTTGTCTAYGTAATTTATTTTATTTTATTTAACCTTTATTTATCTAGATAAACWGTTTGAGAACCACTTCTCATTTACAAACATGACCTGGCCAAGTGACTGCATGAATAAATAGAAACATACAATACATRCAACATARAGCATACAATGAACAAACATTTACATTAAAATAAATGTARAAAGAAGAAAAAGAGAAAGTGCTTAGTGTTGTGTTCTGTCAAAATGAACAGACATCAGCGATAGTGTTTTAGACATTCTGCTTAAATGTTGAGATTGGGATCAGATATGTAAGTTTAAGGGTATTTTGGAGTGTGTTCCAGTTGTGTGCTGCTTCAAAGCAAAAAGCATTACATCCAAAGGTGGTAGATGTTGGGAGGGTGTTAAACTTGATGATGTTACTTGATCTTGTTTGTTAAGTGTCTGCATACTCCAAGAGCCATGCCATTCATGCAGATGATTGTGGATGGAGTTGAGGCAACAGGTTTTCGGCTGAATAAGATGCACTTGGTCTTAGTGGTATTCAAACGGAGGTTGAGATTRTCGAATAACTGCTCTATAGAGGTGAGGCTGAGTTGAAGACTGGAAGCCACAGATTGGGAAGAAGGGCCAAATGACCACAAAATGATGTCATCTGTGTAGAGGTGAATCCAGGAGGTGCCGGCAGCCTTGGATATATCATTGATGGAGATAGAGAAAACCATTGGGGACAACATATTCTAAAGGCACACCTGTAGAGACGATAAGTGGATCTGTCATAATGTCCTCAGCCTTCAATTGCTGGACACGRTTCGTGAGATAAATGRCAAACCAATTACARCTGGAGGTGGACAGACCAATACTGGCCAGCCTTTGTAAAAGGATGCTATGATGAACAAACAACAGAAACCTTATCTCAACGCAGTGCATATCATAGCTGGGGACTTTAACCAGGCTGATTTAAAGACAGTTCTCCCTAGATTTGAGCAGCATATCAAATGTGCAACAAGGGGRGTAAACATTCTGGACAAAGCCTATAGTAAYATCCAGAAAGGCTATAGAGCATCCCCTTTACCACACCTGGGAATGATCAAATGTCTCAGATGTTAACTCCTACTTACAACCCTGTTAGGAGGAGAGCCCCTCTACTGTACTTCATTTAGAAACCCTGAATGACAAAAGGGGTTGTGGACCCTAATGAGGAAATGCAACATCGCTTTCAGATGGGTGGATGGAGCACAGTACAGAACAGCCAGAGACAGTGTGAAAAAAGGAAACAGAGAGGCCAAAACATCTTACAAAAGGAAGATTAAGGGCCATTTCTCAGACACCACATGGCAGGTGTGGCAGGTAGTACAACACCTAACGCACTACAAGTCTGGAAATGAGGCATTTTGGTATTTTCGCCCACTGCCTCCCTGATTGGAAGTAGCGCTGATTACCCACAACTGCATGGAGTTTGGCTCATCAACCTCCAGGCTTTTTAAGGGTGTGCTGAGGATCGTCTCATCCCTGAAGCATCGCCTCATTTTGGTATGAGTTCAGCCTGCTACCTGTTGTCTCTCCTAGAGTTATCTTACCTTTGTATTTTACTTACGTAGAGGTAACCCTGGTGAAAAAAAACTTTTCTATTGTTTATTTTCTTTGTCTTTGATTTTATTT
>NW_013952473.1:1810218-1815646 GCF_001266775.1 Austrofundulus limnaeus
CCTTTTGTATAATCTGTCTCAGTCTTTGTTTGTTACTAGTATTTGCTCACGTTGACCACCTGTAAACCTGATAGGAAACACCTCAATGGTTGAAGGTGATGCTAAGCTTGCAGAGGAGCTGAACCAATTATTTGCTTGTTTCTAGCTGGAAGGACCCAAGGCAGCAGCAGCTTGCACACCTGACTGTTGCAGCCCCATCTTCACTCTCACTGTGCAGGAGCATGATGTGAGGAGCATACTGAGGGCTGTGAACCCTAAGAAGGCTGCAGGCCCAGATGCAGTGACTGGGAGGGTCCTCAGGGAGTGTGCAGATCAGCTGGCAGGGGTCTTCACTCCAATCTTCAACACATCAATGTCCCACTCCTTTAACCCACCTTGCCTGAAGTCAGCCACAATAGTACCACTGCCCAAAAAGACCACCAGCAGCAGCCTGAACAAAWACTGACCAGTTGCTCTGACACCTGTAATAATGAAGTGTTTTGARAAACTRGTCCAATGTCACATCCTGTCCTACTTTCTACCTACATTGGACCCACTTCAGTTCACAAACAGAGCCAACATATTGATATAGGATGCCATCATCACTGCGCTCCACAACACCATTTCACATTTGGAACAAGAGGGACACTATACCAGGTTGCTCTTCATTGATTTTATCTTTTAATACAATACTCCCAGACAGACTGAAAACTAATGGATATCGGACTCCCATACATCACCTGCTGCTGGATCAGAAACTTTCTCTCTGACCAAGTACAGAGAGTAAGAGTAGGCCCCCATCTCTCCTCAGCCCTCAGAACTTAACATCAGCTCTCCACAAACAGTAGGTGTGTGCTGMGTCCTTTGTTGTACACCCTGCACACACACGATTGTGTCTGCCTACACCCAGACAATGTCCTCATCAAATTTGCCCAAGACACCACTGTTTTGGGGCGCATAGCCAATGGTGACAAGACAGCATACAGAGATGAKGTTCAGAGGCTGGTGGGGTGGTGTACATACAACATCRTGGTCCTCAATACCTCTAAGACCAAAGAAATGAAAACTGACTTCAGGAGGAGGAATTCTGACCTGCAGTTACTTCACATCAGTGGGGAGARGGTGTCCAACTTTAAGTTCCTGGGCATGCAACTGGACGAAGATCTCCAACGGAGCTCAAACAACACAACGGTAGTGAAGAAGGATCAGCACCTTTAAAGCTCAGTTCATGGTCCTCAGTCAGTAAAGGGTGGATTGCTCTCTCCAGGATAAGTGTGAAGTTCTGCCTTAAGTGGAGGAGTTCAAGTATAYTGGGATCTTGTTCACAAGTGTGGGAAGAAWGAAGTGTGAGATTATTAGATGGATYGGTGCAGTTTCTGCAGTTTTGCAGACTCTGTACCAGTCTGTTGTGCTGAAGAGGGATCAGAGCTTTAAGGCAAAGCTCTCTGTTTTCTGGTCAGTTCCTACCCTCACCTATGGTCATGAACTTTGGGTAATGACCGAAAGAACAAGMTTGTGGATACAAGCAGTTGAAATGAGTTTKCTCCACAGCATAGCTGGACTCTCCTTTAGATATAATGTAAGAAGTTTAGTAATCTGAAAGAGACTCAGAGTAGAGCCGCTGCTCCTCCCCATCGAGAGGAGCCAGTTGAGATGGTTCGAACATCTAGTAAAGATGCCTCTTGGACGCCTCCCTAGGGAGGTATTTCAGGCATGTCCAACTGGGAGGAGAYGTCAAGGAAGACCCAGGACATACTGGAGAGACTATGTCTCTTGGCTGGCCTGGGAATGCCTTGGAGTCCTCACAGAAGAGTTGAAGAGATGGTTGGGGAAAGAGAAGTCCGGGCTTCCCTGCTCAAGTTGCTGCCCATGCGACCCAACTTTGGATAATGCAGAAGATAATGGATGTATGGTTGCATAATTCTACATATTTGTTTGTGTAGCCTAAGGTTAAATAGCTGTTTTGGTTAGCTTGAAATGTGTTAACACCGAYTGTTATTATATTGTAGATGTACATTCAATGATTTAATACAAGGTTTGTTAAAATCTGTCCAGTAGTCAGGGGATACTTTTCTAACAGTTAATGCAAGACCTTTAGGCAAAGATGCAACCCATGTGAGCAATCACAGTGTTTGGGCTGATTTTCAGCTACTACCACACCAAGTTTTAAGCTGACAATACTTAGCTGTGGTGTTGACAMCAAATGTTAAACAGTTGTAAACTTATAGTACATCTGATGATTGCTCTCTAATAGTTTCATTAAAATCTATTCAAAATATGTTGTTAGGACAACACACRGAGAAGTTGTTTTTATRTCCTTGTGGGGGCATTGACTTCCATTCATTTTTTTTAGTCTTTCCTTTACCCTAACACTGACCCTTTATCCTAAATCTAAACACCCCAGTGCATACCTTACCCTAAATCTAGCCTAAACTCAGTTCATACCTTGGTCCTAAACCTAACCCCTCACCCAAAGTCAGTCTCTGTACACGTGGGGACCAAGCTTTGGACCCCATGAGGAGCATTTGGTTCCCACAAGGCTCTGTTTTTCTGGAAAATGGTCTCCATGGTGTGGCAAAAACATGTCCACAGACACACACAAAAAATAAATAAATAAATAAATAAATAAATAAAACAAAAAAGCATTATGTCTACAACCTAAGGGCATGGATTTGTCTTAGATGATTGTTTCTCCCAAAACTGTTTTTGTGCTCAGGTTGAAATTAAGGTTTAGATTCCTTGAAAGAAACACATTTTCAAAAGAAATTAGAAGGAGTTTGGTGTTTTAGAAAGCTAAATGTAAGAACKTTGTCTTTCCCTTAGGCAGCATCAACTTTCCTAACTCATGAAGTGAAAGAAAGACAATCTTTTTGTAGAGGAGTTGATTTAATCTTTACAAGTGCCGAAAGAAACATAACACACATGTTTCAAGCAAATAATATTCCCTCGTGGAGTATCTTTTTATAGTTTGCAGCCATGGATGTGCTTCCTGAAACTTCGACAGACAGGATATGATTGCAACAGAATAAACAGGAATCAAGTACAGGTTAGGAGGTTCAGTAGTTTCCCTGCCTGCATTAGGTCTCTTGTGTGTTCAACTGCAGGAAAAGTCAATGAAAGACTCCACCATTTTTTTCCCACCATATGTCTGCATGACTAATTAAGTAAGCCAAGACGGCTGGGGCTTGACTTATGGCGAAAGATTAAGAAACAAGACAAAAAGCCTCTTCTTCTGCAGGAGAAATTTTACTCCTGTTGAGCCAACCCACCTTACGTTGCACTGTTATCTGATATAAAAAGACACACAATACTGCTGAGTGTTGATGTGGCAATGTACTGAGGATGAGAGGCGACCACCGCTTGCAAGAGCAAGGTCATGGTGAGAGTGGGGGTTGTCACTGACCCAGTAAAGTGATTGTGTCTAAAAGAATGCTGATTAAAAACTGTTGAATCGAGTATCATCATCACACTCTCAAAGAGAGCGTCCACATTGTATTCACTGTTAATAACAAAATAAGGGGGTTGTCAATGTTTTTGCTTCCAGCAGTAAGAGACCTAAGCACAATCTGTCTTATTGTGCTCTAGTGTTTACATCTGTATGGGTTATATTGAAAAACATRAATCAAAGAAAAAAGAAAATAATAACTCAAAACTATTTTATTGAGATCTATGGGCAACATACTGTATATGGATATTTTAAATCAAGAACATTTTAACCATACTCAGATGCAGCATAACAGTGAGCTGTTTTGTTTTACAGACTGGAAAGCTAAACTTCTTTAAATTTTTGGTTCAGTTGTTCATTTATATTCATTTGTGTGTCTAAAAAACACAAGAGAAWTGGAGTTCCATTGCATTTTTATTTTTTTATTTGCATTTTATTGTTTTTTTATTTGAAAGTTTTGGAGAAGTAAATGAAAAACACAAATTTGGTGAAAGCACTACACATATAACATAACAGCATTTTAATCAAATTCATTAAAAAAAGTTGTTGACAGAGAGTTATGGGTTTGAATGTGCTTGACATCACTGATGCACAAAATCAGGTAGCACAAGCAGCAGCATATTATTAAAATCAGAATCACATTTTTCATTCAAAAAAAACAAAAAGCAAAAACAAAAACAAATCAGTGACACATATACAGCTTTTAAAGTGAGGTAGGCCGAGTTTCAGCATCAGATTGAATACTGAAAAAATGAGCTGTCAGGTTTATTTAACCCTTAAAAAATTGCAATACAAAATGCATAAATGGGCTCATTTCTATTTTCACAATAGCTTGAGATTTGTTTTTAAAGTAGGAAACATATACAAAAAAAGTTTGAAATGTCAAAGTACATTTTGTTCTTTCTCGTAGTGGTTTCACCCTTCAGCAAAGTGTGGGCCTCCTGCAGGCCAGAAATTAACTTCAGCCAGGTTGTGTCAGCACTGTTCAGAGGAGAAACTCTGATAGTGAATGTCAGAAGGTTTGATAGGGAATGGGAACGGAAGAATCAAATATATTTAAAGAGGCCTGTCATGGGAATCTCAAAGTCACATCAACATGTTAAAATAAATTCCAAATGCYTATGTGTGTTGAAGCCATGTTGTGGAGGCGATGCATCTTTGTGTTCAATAGAGATTCGACATTAGCAAACCATCAACATTGTTTGAACAGCTCCTAAAAATAAACAACAGGTGATCTGTTTGTATTTTTTTTATTTTTTTTACTCTACTTTAACCCCCTTAACCAGAGACAGATGCTTCTCCTTCGCCTTTTCATGGARAACAGGAGTACAGCAGCTCAGCGGGGAGGTAGGTACCACCTAACACCTGGCTGAAGTTCATCAAGATCCAAATCCTCTCATAGAGCCATTTGTTCCATGTCTAATTTTATGTAACATCTTCTACTGTTAGCAAAATAAAAGCACAAACTTTCAAAACATAATCCTTGGATGTACAGTATATTCTAACCTAATTATGTTTTGAATTCAACTTAATTTGAGTTGGTTGTCACTGCCTACTGACTTTAGCAAACACACAAAAAAGGCTATTTCAGTCAAATTTCCGTTTACAAATTATACTAAAATTTGGTTAGGTGGTCGCTGAGGGGCATATCCACTACCTACTCAGAGCCCTGCTTTTTGCCTTTAACTTTTTTAGCTTTTTGGTTGCCTGTTAAGTTTACAAAATGACAAAGTAAAATGAAAACACAGTGTAATAAATTAGTGTAATGATAACTGCAATTTTCTTTCACATGAGAGAACAGAATTTAAGCTAGCATGAATAATATATATTTTGTTTTCTTTTGATTTTTAGGCAAAATATTGCCAAATGCTTTTTGTAGACATTTGCAAAACTTTTACTTTTAGGCCACATTCAGGCCAGAAATACTCGCACTGGGTTTGACACACTTGCAAATGTATCCAAGCTTGGGGTAGATGTCAAAATTGAAGCTGCATAAAAAGAAAA
>NW_013952473.1:1815656-1825840 GCF_001266775.1 Austrofundulus limnaeus
GTTGTAGTAAAAAATATAAAACTAGAATGAATGAACATTTACTGCTTTAGTGATAACATGTTTTTTTAATAAGAAAATGGAAACTGTCTAATGGGCAAATGCAAACTGATGTTAAYTGTTGTCAGTAATTAATTGTTGGCTCTAACCCAACTCTGTCTATTAACAAATTATGTCATAAAGCATATATAACAATAATTACMTTTAGCTGTCAATCCAAATTAAGATGGCTGCAACAGTTATTCATCATAGGGAAACTCAAAAAATGGCTTAAACAATTTGCATATCGTGAGCTAAGATTTACTGTGACATTAGCTGAAATTCATTTCCAACACATTYTCTGGGCATTATGTAAGATTACACATAATGTTACTTTCAAGGTTGAACCAAAACAGCWTTGCTGTAACTTTGTCATTTCTACACAGATCTTAGCTTAAAACTTTGTCATAAAAATAGTCAGGTGATATATTCACATTATTTTGAGAAATTTAAAGTGTTTTACAAGTGAAAAGATATTGTTTTTCCCCATGCAATTTTYTTATGTGCAAAATATGTTTTAGTCAGATATAAATTAGGCATGTCTCCACATTTACAATTCATGTCCTCACATTTTAAGTAGCTATATTCCGTGATATACTTTTTGCATCTTTTCAGCTAAATCAGCATTCTAAAGACAGAGCCAAAACATATTTCGAGATAAGTGAAAACAAACAATGAGCATCCTCATGAGGTTGTGGACTCTGCCCATATTTTTGCCTTTTTTATTTGTTTATTTTTTGTCCATGCAAGTGTAGACCTCACCGATTTGCAGACACTGAAGACAAACCACTCCTCATCCTTCTCTGCTCTCACAGGGGACGTCTAAAATAGCCTGGAGAACTGGTGGTCAATATTTTGCTCATAAATCTTTTGGTCTCTTAATAGAGACAAAACACACCTGAACATCTGGGTCGAAAAGCATTGAAAGAGTAGAAAATTTGTTTCACCTTACCCTCGGGATGCTCTCCTGGCTGGAGGATCAATTTGTTGTGCAGGCAAATGATCCTTCTCCTTTCTTCCTTTATTTCTCTGTAACATTGTGAATAGAAATTATTCTGCACTTGTGGCATGTATTGTAAACTACTCCAAGCACAAGAGATTGTTTTGTATCACTGCTGAGTGGAAACTTCTGGGCTGCAAAATCCAATTTGTAAATGGACTGGTGTTTTTTTTTTTTTTTTTTTTTTTTTTAGGAGTGAAGAAATAAGGCCTTTTTTATTGTTCTTGAATAAACCAGTGTATTCAAGAGAAACACAATGGTGAGGATGAGGATAAACTGGTGGGATAAATAAAACACCTGGTAAAATCTAAGGGATAGCCATATGTTTTATTTTCTATCAAACTTAAAATTGCTGTTAAACTCTGACTTTTTAAAATGGAATTTTTTTAAAAAAGGACATTGAATAACTTAATCTCTCCAGGCTTTTCTGAGTGGAGTTCACATGTCCTCAGTATGAGGTGCTTTCTGTTTGTGTCGTGTGTGTTTCTGGACTGGTAAATTGGGTTTAAACTGCTCTTCACACTATCGCTGCTGAGAATGATCCAGTTTTTTCAGAACCCTGAACAGCATGAAATCACTCTGCCATGCAGTCAAATTATAGAATAAAAAGAACAACAAAGTCTCAATTAATAGTTTATCAAACCTCTTCTGGCCTCTATGACTGCTCAAAATCTGTTTTACTAATGGAAAATAGAAATTTTCATTAATCAAGTTCCAACTTTCAGTTGACAGATTTGCTTTGCAGGAYGAAGCCATGTCATGGACCATTTATTTTCAATTTCCACCCTCACTTTTCAGTCGGATTGGGATCCAAACTTTTTGCTGGTCATGGCTAAAGTTTTAATTCTCTTTGCTCTGTAGAATGATGACATCTCTATTTTATTCCTTCAGCTTTTGGTAGTKTTTGCATCCTGATGCTACAGTTGCTTGGGATAATTACATCTATCACYRCTGCCTTCTCTGTAACTTGTCCATCAGCACAACAGTTGGTTGGCTAGAGAAGGCAGGATTGAAGGGCAGCACAGAGGAACTAATCATGGCAGCAAAGGGGTAAGAGAGGCCAGAGTATATCTTACCAAACAGGACCTAAGATGTAGACARTTCAAAGATTCACCTGAGACAGTCCAGCACATATTAGTAGTATCGATGATGCAGGCAGGCAAAGCATAAATGACATACTATAACCAACTGGCTGGAATTATATACAAGAAAATCTGTGTCAAATATGGACTGGAGGGTCCCACAGTGAAAGTGGGAGACTATATCATGGGTGGTGGAGAATTACAGAGCTAAGCAATGGTGGGACTTCCAGATCCTTACAGACAAACAAGTTATGTCTAACCACCAATAGTCTATTCCTATCCAAAACTTAACCAAAACTTAATTCACACCAAGCCTCTAAACCTACTAGAGTGCAATAGAACTGCAAAAACAGTGAGGCGAGGGGAAAAAAAAGGCCCAACTATCCAAAAATGACCTCACTTTTTTGGTTAAAAACATGTGACAGTTCTCACTCTGTAGCAGAAACAAGTACACACACACACCACCATCACTCCAGTTCCTTCTGCTCTGGCAACAGTTACAATAAATTGCAGACAGAAAAGTGTTTTTGTGCTACTCAACCTTTTTCCAGCATGCAAAATAAACAACACCCTAGGTTCAAAAGAACTTCATTTTATTCACTAGTTTATGTGTAACTGTGACCACATCGTCACTGTGTGATCAGTGCATGAGTGCGCCTGGCATCAGAGTTGCCAAATATACATACAAATTTTCTTTTGGTCYCCTCCTTTTTTGTGCACATTTTCCACAAACACAACACACACCTTATCTTACAACAACCTCACTCAGCACAAATGACAGTTTAGGTCAAAATGCAATAATTTTAAAGGAAMATTACAAGAGTTCACCATGTCACATCTGGCAACACTGTCTGGCATGGAAACTACAGAGGATCCATATTTGTTCCCTTTTTTCCCTTGTTTAATCCCCTGTAAACATTGACAAAACACTGACATTTCCAGAGTCTCTTCTCATTTTTGTGAAAATACAGTAATTTTAAAGCAACAGTACAATAGTCATTCCCTATTCGACAACCTTGAATGGGGTATTTTGAATAATTTGCAGTAGATTTCCACATTGTCACTTTTACTTAGTCTCACTGTTATGGGAATATCTTCAGCAACTGAACTTTCAGTGAACTCTATAATTTTGCCACAGGGACAACACAAAATATGATAAACTTCACGAGTARTTCACTAGTTCCAGACACATCCCATGAGTCTGACTCTCCACGATTTTCTAAACTGCTGAGACACAGAGGCGTTGAATTAAAACTTTAGAAAGTGTTATCTTAAAGACCCATAGAAGAGTGTGGTGAGGCTATTTGCGCAGTGCCTACCTCATAGCATGACAACTGTCATAGCTAGTCTGTACCCTCTTAATTGTGGACTGCATCACTCTGAATTACCTGTATAGGCTTTTACTTCTGAGCACCTGTGTTGGAAATAGGCCCGGGGATGRTGGCGACAGATAGGACAGAAATGAGACAGAGACTAACAGAAAACATTTAACTCACTGGAAAGTGGGATCAGATGTATGTTGAAAATGGAGAGGATATCAGGGGAGGAAGTTTGCACAGTAATCCAGGGGAGCTGGTAGAGCACAGCTCAGCTCACGTAATATCTCCTCTATACAGGCAAAACACGCATCCGACAAGACTTTGAAAGATAACATTGTGTATGTATTTTAAAGCATTGCATCATACTTTGCACCTCTGAACCAGCACTGTTACTGTCTCATTTTGTGTGTTTCGCAGCTCCATGTGTGAGGCATCTCTGTGTGTTCTGTGACAACATCCAAACAGAAAACTGTTTCCCATATCTGTGGCCAGCCAGGAGCTTTGCTGAAGGACAAGGGCAGGGCAAGTGGGAGGTCGGCTGTATGGTTGCTTCGCTGCCCCCTTAGCACTGAATTTTGGCAGCTCATCAAAGGCGAGCAGATAAGACCTCACACATGCTTCATGTTTGGTGAACTGGCAGTAAGCTGTTTAGGGACARATGCTGTGTCCTGGTGGGAAGACTGGACATCAGACTATTTTTATCTTTTGTCATCCTCCATTTCTCATAGCAGAATGCTGATTCATATCAGAGTAGGAGCATCTAATTTGTGTGACTAATGTATATTTCTTCCTTCTCTCTCCCCAGCAGCCTCTTTTTGAAATGCAAACAAGTATTGCATGACAAAACAAATTAGGCTCTGCCAATAGCAGCAAGGTTAAATCAGACACGTTAGAAACAGAAAATGGGCACCAGCCCTTCTGTCATCACAATTAATGACTTTAATTACTTACTTCTAATTGTGAATGTGTAGAGCAATTTATTTTGTGGCAAATACTARACTTAAAGTAATATCACTGCATATGAGAAAACTGGCTTTATCACATGTCACTTGTTCTCACAGCCTTTTGAATTTCATTTTTTACAATAGCCTACATTTTTTCCTTTAAGTAACAAAAGTAAAATAAAATGGCCAGTCCTCTTTATGTTACTGTCATGTAACAYAACATGTAGCCTCTCAGAGGCTAATGTTTTTTACATTTCTTGTGATAATACTTAAACTAAGAATAAATTATGTTTATGGTTGACCATCATGAATTGTTTATTTAAAAAAAATGAAACAGCATAAATGACTGGAAATAAATACATTCTATTAAGGATGGAAATACAAGTATGTGTGGGTGTGCATTTTTCCCTATGTAGGGACAATTTTTGGCACACACGCCTACTTGTAGGGACCAACTGGTACTTAAAATATTGTAGTATGGAGACCTAAGCCTAGCCCCCATAGAGGGAAATGCCATTGSTTGSTCAGGGGTTTAGGACTAAGGTGTGATTTGAGTTTATGTTCAGTTTAGTGATAGGTATGTACCTGTGAGGTTAGGTTTAGGGCAKGGGTGTCCAAACTACGGCCCGCGGGCTKCAGTACCATTTTTTATTGGCCCACAGCAAATTCTGAAAATATAATTRAATWTGGCCTGCACAAGAACTTTGAGCTCAACTCTGTTGCACTTCTCAGTTTCAACACTGGATGGAGCCAGCAACAGAAAGACAATTATAGAGAAGAGAAGAAGAACCTTTTTGTGACTGCGACAATGCGTTCAGTTTCAGTCTCCAGAAATGGCGGTGAGTGACAAAGCTTGTGGTTTTGATTTTTACTCGATAGCATGCGATGAGAGCATGGACGCCACAGACACCGCACAACTGTTAATTTTTTTGCGGGGAGCAGATGATGATTTTGCTTTACGGGGGAGCTGCTTGATATGATGAGCCTAAAAGGCACAACGACAGGAAAATATATTTTTGAAGCTGTGTCAGAGGCAATTGAAAAGATTGGGCTTAAATGGGACAAGCTCTGTGGAGTAACAATGGATGGAGCTCCCACCATGAYGGGCAAGTGCAAAGGAATGGCATCATTGGTGTGATCCAAGGTATTAAGATTTGTTTAAGTAAGTACCCAGTTTCAATCTCAGCAGATAATGAACTCAGGCAAACACAAAAGGTAAAAAGGTAAGTGGTTTTATTTACAGTGATGATCCCAGTGTTTAGCTGGAGGAGGAGAATGGATGGTTTAAAGTTTTGTCTCTGTTGATGAAATGATATTGTGGTTAGTTTGTTCTTGTTCTTCTCTTGGTGCCACAACTGTATGCGCACATGAAAGCCTTCTGCGTAAAGCTCCGCCTGTTTGAGACACAACTACGAGGCTTTAATGCTGCACACTTCCCTGCGCTGTCTGAAACCACATCTGCTTTTCCAAAGACCGATCTTTCTGCTAAAAAGGAGAAATATGTGTCTGTGATTAAATCTCTCATGACAGAATTCAACCAGCATTTCCAAGATTTTTCTGGAATTGAAGAAAAAATCAAGCTGTTTTCAACCCCCTTCCTGGTGGATGCAGACAAAGTGGAAGTGTCTGCAGTTAGAACTGATTGAATTGCAATGTGATGATTCTCTGAAGAGTCAACATCAGCTTCTCTCCCTTCCTGAATTCTATCAGAGTCAGGGGTGAGTTTGAAATACACACATTATTCATGTATGAATGTATCTCATCATTACAGTAAAACTGATCCATTTATGTTTTCATTATTTTACAGAAAATGGTGTGAAGGACAGTTAGCCAACCCCTCACTTGACCTTAAAACCCCCTCGATACAACTTTATCCCCCCCCCTTAGAACCCATGCGAAGACAAACCACAGTGACCTTATGCCCAATAGGTGAGTTAGAAATACACACATTATTAATGTATCAATATGTCACTTCTAGTGTGTGGCCCGGCCCTTTGTTTATATTTCTGTATTTGGCCCTCACTAAAAAAACTTTGGACACCCCTGGTTTAGGGTAAGGGCTCAGAGWTATGCTGTTTAAGTTAATGGGAGTCAATGTATTGGCCTAGAAAGAGGGCAGGACTAGACCATGAATGAACAAACTCTAGAACCATTAAAGATTTTCAAATAATGGTTGTAAAGAAGAAACATGTTTACATGGTAATGCTGTTGAAAGAGAAAATTATCGTTTACCTTATTACGTGTTTGTACCAGATAGAAAATACACAAATATATGAATGTTTGAATGTGAAAAGAGTTCATGCAACACTCGGTCTGAAGGCAGTTTATTCTCAGTTCTGCATTCAGCTCCGATTCAAGAAACCAGGACACTTTTATAACTTTCTTCAGGCCCTAGACTCCGCCWATTCTCAGTGCATCATAAAAAAGGGCCACACTACAGGTGGAGTCAGGTCCTCATACAAGTTTCCTATTCTAACGTCAAAACAACGGTTCAGTTAAGTGTTGAAAATGTTCTGTTCTGTGTAACCATCTTTGACAACCACTCAGACCAGTCTGTACATAAAATCACTAGTTTAATCACAGAAATAAGCACACATTGGTTTATAACACTGTATCATGTTTCAGACTGAGAAAAAACTATAAAATGTGTAGTGCTTTTTTTAAGTCAGCAGTAAACAAACCCCAATACATGTCTTCACTGTGATTGCAATACTGTTCAGACAAGGTTGCAAAAAATATAGAATGCACTCTACTGTAGTTTGTATGCTAGGTCATTAGCTGGAACTGTGATTTTTGTATTTTAACGACACACATGGGCACAGACACCTCAGTCTCAAGCATGAAAGTACCATAGTTGCATTCCAAATAACAAAAACAAATACATTAGTTTGGACTGACATTTGCAGGAAGTGTGAAACGCATCTCTGTTAACACCAGAGATGGTGTAGAAAATACAAAATTTGTGTTCACCTACACTAATGAGTCTCCTCGCAGTACTGCTGATTCTTGGAAGACTTCTCCTTTGTGTTTTACTTAAACAAATTCTTGTTCGTACTGGACCCCTTAAATTCAACCCAGTTTGAAACTCAATGATCWCTAGCTCTTATAGATTTTATCAATGCTTTGTGGGTAATGAAGTTTGTAAAAATCAGCCATGGCTTACAGGTAGTAATTTGGAAGCCATGCATATTTATGATAAGTGGTGGCATACTATTAAAAAAATAATAATAACAAAAAAAAAAAAAAAAAAAACAATGACACATTGTCATATTTGTGTGTCTTGTTCTTTGACTTTATTAGTTTATTTAGTTCTTGCCATGTTTTCTGAATCTTGGGATTATTATATAGTTATGTTTCTTTAGTTCACTTCTCCACATTTTAGATTCTAGTGTTTTAATTGTTTGGTATGATGTGCTATTCTTGTGTTTTATTTTATTGTGTTAGTTGCTGTTCAGCTTCTCTGCATTCCCTGTGTCATCAACTCTGTCTGTGTTCTTCCAGTCAGCTTGCCACACCCACTTCACCAGGGGCCTCATGTATCAACGGTGCGTACGCACAAAAACCTTGCGTACAACTTTTTCCACGCAAAACTCTGGATGTATCAAAACTGAAATGAATGTGGAAAAGTGCACAGCTCCACGCCAACTCCAGGGCTGTTGTACGCATGTTTCTGTGGTTCTGGTTCCATTGGCGACACTTAGAGGTGATTCTGAGAAAAGGTTCATGATGTGAAAATAATTATTGTTCACACCAGACACACATGATTAACAATTATTACATCCACATAGACGCAGTTAGACAAAGGACGCACAAAGTTGTGCCAAAATTACATTTAACCGGAACTGATTCAACCTTACTGGAGGATATAATAAATAGTGTAACATGCAGAGCATTTATTTATAAACAGAATTTTCTGATCCACGATGACAATTGTCTCATCAGCCGTTTTCAGGAATAATCCTTTTTCAGTTTGGCACTGCTGCACTCTGGGAGTGCGACACAGCGAGGAGCCGTGTGCCACACGTGCACGTGCAGCAGCAGCGATCAAATTGGGGTTCCACAGGAACTTTCCAGAGGGAACTGGCAGATCGATTGGGACTGTGTCAGTCCAGTCCACCCAAAACCGAGTCATGTCCAACGGAACAGTCCATATGATTCTAACTCTCCAACACCATGTGACGTCATGAAAACTCTCCAATGAGGCGCAGAGACTCATTTCTTCATTTCAGCTATTAAAAAAACAAAGATCTATGTTATACCAAATATCTGAGTTCCTCTGTGTTTACAGTAATTATGGTGATAAACTTGTGCATAAAATTAATATTTCCAGGCTCAAAATGGTTGGATGAGCCTGTTGCACACCACAGCAGCTTCACTCACGCACATGCGTGCGTGTGCACACACACACACACACACACACACACACACACACAATCACTCTTTCTTTGCGTGATAAACATATTTTACTCCTACTCTTACATAGGATTTTTTTTCACACTCAGATTATATTTAATTCATTATTTTCCTGAATCTAGAAATCATTTCTGATCGCGCAGGGATCAAACAAACATGACGCAAGTCTTTGTACATGAGACCCCTGATCCTATACCTCATTGTCTCTCCGAAAGCGTTGTCCTCTCATTAGCCCTTCGTGGTCTGATTGCCTTTTTTGCRTTCTTTACTTTCTACTTCCCTGAATTTAGTTATGCCTTTCTTGTGTTCGTTATTTATACAAATTATGACATGCATCAAAATGCTAGTACTGTGTTCTGCTGCATACTCAGATTTCAAACACTGTATTACAGGCTGTATGTGATGGGGTTATTTGTTCTTTTGTTTTGAAAATATATACGAAAAATGGATTATGTGGATCTGATATAAATAAATAAAGTTWAAAAAGAAATCATTAAAATAGAAGCCYGTGGCTCAAGGGATGTGTTWTGTTTATTYATTTATTTTTTTTACAAACTCACGTCACTCTCTGTGATGGAGTCTAATCTCCATGAATATTGTTATCTCTCTGTGGAGCTGAGAAAATTGATTTGATGCAGAGGAAAATGTCAAGGGCTTGGCTGGACATTGACAGACAAAAATGTCCTTGACATTATTATGATCTGGGTATCATCTGATACAAAGTGGCCTTCAACCTATTTGAATCAAAGTACTAATTTGGACCAGCAATAGTTTTACAAGCCTGTCATTGTTTTGGTTTAGCCAGCAGTTATTGCTGTCTCTGTGACACTTAATTATAGCCTAATTAGTAGTTTGGATTAATTGACCATTTTGTTCATTGCAACCTCTAAATATTATGATAAAGCTGCTGAGCAATTAAAACAAGCTGGGTTAGAGGCTGTAGTCTGCTTTCAGTGGAAGGGTATGATGATGCTCTTGTGCAAGTGTTTACAAAAATGTTGTAGGTCTAACTATRTACAGCATACTCTGCCAAAATGGCAAAGAGAATGATATGAGTGAATGTACAAAGGTTTTAAATGGTGTTAACCTAAAATGGTTATATTGTCCTTTTGAAATTAAATCTTTTTCACAATAAAATCACTCTCTCCATTGTAACACAAGCCAGTTTAAGTAATGCTGGATTATTGGTAAATTATATATTAATGGCTTTGCTTTTAATTTTGAAGTTTTGTTTTGGCTGCTGATTTGAACTTTTATTTAAGTGGTGATGAATGGTGATCAAGTGATGATTATCAAGCTTAAAACCTACTTTCAGTTTCTTATKTCACATTTAAAACAAATCTTAACTTAATTTTTATTGAATTATATTTAAATAATATACCATAATAAA
>NW_013952473.1:1826615-1828174 GCF_001266775.1 Austrofundulus limnaeus
TGTGTGTGTGTGTGTGTGTGTGTGTGTGTGTGTGTGTGTGTGTGTAAAACACTCCATTCTACAAAACCTCAGATGTTTCACTGTTGTGAGCTTGATTCCCTCTAACTGGACTTTTCTTGAAGAACAGTAACAAAAATAAACTTTAACTTAAGTGCAGTGTGCAAAAAGCCATGCCTGCTGTTGCCACACTGCTCAGCAGATTTAAARGCAGAGTTCAGCTTACTGTACAAAAGCAGCAAACAACAAAAAAGTCACCAAACAAAGAATGTTGTATAATGTGAAAAAATTTTATTGACACCAATCAGTCTGTATATTAACATGTCTATGTCACATAAATGTCACAGTTGTGTATTTATTAGCCTTTATTTAACCAGGCAAATCCCATTGAGATCTATGATTTATCTAAGATGTATCTGTTGTGCCCCATGGGGGACAAAAACAAAAAATCATAGTTTTTTTTTGTTTGTTTGTTTTATAAACTAACAAACAAACTAAAACATCGGATGAGACAATAGTTCAACCAAGTCGTTCTACTTTACAGTCTTTTGGAGCTTCTGTCTCACTCCCACAAAGAGTAAGTGTTATATGGCAGTTTGAAGGTGAAGTGTTCATTTGTTTTCTGTATAWTAACACAAGCATATTTCTAAACACTAATCAATAGATTCAGTTTTTTAGGGAGACATGGGAAAGCTCCTCCTGAACCTCCAACATTACAAGCAGTACAAGCAACATCAGCAGAAAACAAACAGACCTCTACTCAATAGCTGTGCCCTGCAAAAGTAACACCTTGTAAAATTGAGCAATATATCTAAAATGTATTGTCTTTGTCTGTGGTAGCTGATAAAGTGCACCATTAGACCAGCATCGCATATTGCAATATAGCAATGAGCAGCCAATGACTGAACAACAAAGCRGATTTTTAAAATCATTATTACTGGWGCACATTTGGCCTTGCTGACCTACATATGTGTTAGGCTGATGAATGCATTCTTGGTGAAATTGGAGCTCACATGTATAATGAAGGCAGTTGGTGGTAAGCTTCCTTTATAGGAGTGATGTCACCTCAATTCTCCGGAGAGCAATGTAGTGTCASAAGACTTCCTGAGCTTGAATTTACKGCATTAATGGAAATAATATGATGCCTGTGAGAGTGCTTGACATCAGCACGCAATACATGCTCCCCAGCCTTCAGCTTGGTTCATTAGAATTAGATGAAAAAATAAGTTTGGTTTCTTTTCGGTCCAACATTTGATAAAAACAATAAATTTTATGAGTATATTATAGCTAAAAGGACATTAGTCCTCAGATGATATGATCTTTAATTTGTGTCACATCAAATGAGCCTTGAGTGCTGAGATCTGCKTAATCTGCACCATATTGTTTCTTTTTATGTATTTCATCTGTTTGTTTGTTTCAAAGGCCCTATTAACACAGCTATTATCTGCTTCATGTTAGCTTCATAAACATATTTAGCTTATTTAAAACCTCAAAACCACAGACAGACTGATCCTAGAAGTGAAAATAAATATCAATTGCTTTTTTATTTTTTTATTTTTTTT
>NW_013952473.1:1829152-1830719 GCF_001266775.1 Austrofundulus limnaeus
CCGCAGCACTGCGCACCGTGTTGTTCGTATCTGAAGAATATCTTAGAATACGAAAACATTGGTGAATGCCACAAATTCTCCTAAATCACTCGTACGCACAATTTAAGAACAAATCTGTGCGTACGAACGGTTCTTGCATGAGGCCCATTGATTCACTTAAAAAATGCTTATGGTTAGATTTATCTGTACTCCAATGCTGTGGCAGCTGTAATAATAAACTTCCAATTTTTTGCATTGTTCATCTTATTTGTTTTTTTACATGCTTTCTTTCCAATTTCATAGATTGGTTGTTTGGTGCAGCTMCACCTGTCTTACATGAACGTGCACAGATCCAAAATCAACAATCCTGGGTTGACTTACTGTGTTTGGTCGTACAATTAACACACACTGTCACTGTTAGCTGAACAGATCTTTTTTTTAGAAACCCAGGCGACGTTGATGTATTGGGCCCTGGTTTTAAAACTTTTTTATAAATAGTTTGCAACTATCTTTTTTTTTTTCATTCATTTATCTGTAATCAACAAGATCAGTATGAAGCAATGAATCTTTCACATAACTCTGTGCTTCCAAAGCTCAGGGGAGGATTTGAACYGCTTTTATTTTGGAACTACTTACTGTGACCTAAATCTTAGAAGATTGAAGATGATTAATTCCAGTGTGAAGCAGACAACAYAATGTCTGTTTACGGATTCTGTCGTTAGGCATTAGAAAATCCATACTTTCAAAGGACCATAAATGCATATCTTAAGCAGCACACTATTAGCTAAAACTGACAGGTGTTTGTATCTCAGTAGTACAATTTCTCCCAGGCTGTAAATGCAGTTGTTAAAGGTCAGATTTTTTTTTGTTTCATTTGGATAACAGGGGGCAATCGGTTAGTAAATCAGGTCAATGGACATAATCCAATATAATCCACTCTAATCTCACAGAGTACTCAAAAGGGAGGATTACGTTAGTAATTCATTTTAATTGCTGTGTTAAAATCCTGATTTGGCAGTGCATGATTTAAAACACTGATATCAACATAGAGATGTGCCCTTGGAATTTTAGTTAAATCTGTGTGTTTAATTAGACCACAGCCAGTCCCATCTGATTTCTGTATTTGCTCTTTTACAGTAAACATCTCACTCGTTATCACCGAAATGATTCAGATGAYATTTTTTCTTTGCTATTTGCAGTATGTTTGTATTGTTTATTCTTTTTTGATTCATTCTATTTTAACAATCAAAGAGAGTACAATTATGCATCATACCAAGTAAAACCTCMAATGGGAGCACCTCTGTCAAAGCACAATCAAAATAACTGCTTAATCCCAAATAGAAAATCCTTCTTATTCTTAGTTTAAAAAAACGATTCAGACTACCAGGCACAACTGGAAACTGTGCACATCACAGTCAGAGTCATGAATATGTCACATATCCAAGGAGATTGTAGCAAAAGTTCATGGTACTTTCTAAAAAAAAAAAAAAGACTGTTTACCTGGAAATGATCTACATCTGTGAAACTGTGTTTGGATTAAATTGCTATTTCACCAGATGCTCATGGCTCATAGATCTCAAATTTCCCA
>NW_013952473.1:1831725-1837883 GCF_001266775.1 Austrofundulus limnaeus
ACTTTTAGCAACATAAAATTAAAACAATCTAAAATACAGTTTAAACACAATAAAATTAACTGTTTTTTAAATTTATTTTATTTATTTAGTTTTTGTGCATTTTTTTGACTTCATGCCCTATGATAGGGSGTTATGGTCAGACTTTGGGAGAAGCCCTCAGCAGTGTGTTGGGGGCTGCATTGAGAAGCGACAGTATATATTGTAGAGTGCTGGGAAAGCAGCCAGCTGGCAGAGTGAAGACTCACAAAATGCGGTGTGGTGAGAAACGAAATCTGAGCAACAGAAGCGTCAGCTGGACACAATTTGGGCTATCTCACATAAAATAATTGAGCCATTATTTTTCTTGCAAGTGTTTGTACTTTGGGTGACAAGCCAAAAGAATTTACAGCTGCAAATGTAGCATGAAGTCAGGCAATTTAATGACTTGTTTTTGAACTTAGGCCAACTTTTTTTAGAAACACATCTGACTATTTAGACCAGTGGTAAATTGACATCTTCATGTCCAATGAATCAGAAACTCCACTGTCCTGGATCATCTTAGCTAAACCACGAGACAGGAAGAAGGTGAAAAAACACTGGAAGGTCAACATCGTCGCCTTTTGTTTTTAACTGGAGCRTTTTCACACAACTTATGGGCAGTGTAAGGGATGGGAGTTGCAGAGATTGCTGAGATCAGCAGGACATCCCTGCTATCTGTGATCAGGAGATGTGATGGGTGCTGCTCCCCTCCCCACTGTTGATTAATCATCTGGAAGATACTGAAGAACTTTGTTTTCTGCACGAAAAGGCAAAATAAATAAATAAATAAATAAATAAATAAATAAATGAATCTCAGCAACAATAGCTAAAAGCACACATAATGAGTAAATAAAGACAGCAAACTGAGTAGAGGTTATCTACGTTTCCCAGCAATTTAATCCTATACCATCATAACTGTRGGCTTGTTTAAGTGAGCTTGAACTTACAGCTTGCTCTCTAAAACGAAATGTTTAGGCTTACTCCTAAAAGTGGGAAAAGTATTCGATCCATAATCCACTTTAAGTTGGTTTATGAAAGAGGAACTTAACAACCCATTCCACCTGAGGTAGTTAGAAAATGAGTCATATCATATCTCAAGCAACCTGGAAGGTTGTGAACAACAGTGGTTTGATTGTTGCTTCCACATGTAGAAATATGTGTWCTGGCTTTGGCAAAGGTACACGAGAGGGGTGCATCTGGAAATTTGGTTGCTTGGAAACATAAAACATATCCAAGAAGTACGTCATTTGTTTTATTTTTGTCAGAGATTTGATAGCAGGATGTGTCTGTCAGACTGTCATGCATTTTATCAATGAAAAAGAAAAGGCGGAGAGCAACAGATAAAAGTGTTGTTTCATAATCTCCTCAGAATTAGATGATTTTAAGGATCTGTACCTGTGCAATAACAAGTTTAACTACTTCCAACTCAGTAACAATTTTACAGATTAATGGTGTATTGGGAAAAGTCATACCAAGTCTTGTGTGTGTGTGTGTGTGTGTGTGTGTGTGTGTGTGTGTGTGTGTGTGTGTGTGTGTGTGTGTGNAGTGTGAATGGTTGTTTGTCTCTATGTGGTCCTGTAATAAGCTTGTGACCTCTTCAGGATGRCCCCTGCCTGTCACCTATTGACCACTGCAAAAATGTGCCAGCTACAACCCTGCAGAATGGACTGATGGGTTATTTTTATTCCCAGACTGCAGCTGTTAGATCCCTTTGGATAAACTTGACAACCATTTACCACAATCATAACTCTTCTGTTTTTTTTTAAATTTTTTAACATGGTACTGACAATGAATTTTGAGGAATATATTTTGATTTGAAATCTCAACAGCTGTTTAATCTAGTTGGTGCAGAAYATATTGCATCTTCAGTGGGAAATCCATTAGCTTGACGTCTGCTGAAAGCTACTAATGTTCCCATTTTTCCTCCAAAGTTGCGGTGCGATGGGATGTACTACGCTCGAGATAAATCTTTCACTGGAAAGGTAAATCACAAATCCTCTATCTGGTTTTCAGAACAACTACAGATTTGAGGAGATCAAATGGGTTCAATTTACCCAAAAGCACAGAGATTTCCACAAGCAGCAAACAGATGCAGTGCATCTGCATTGCACGGTGCTTTTATTTTTGTCATTTATCGCATTTACTGGCTAATTGCAAAAAGATTWTCAGTTATGATTACAATCTTCGCATTGCCCAAAAATGTTTTGAAAATGAATTCCCTTGAAGAAGTGCTTCTAACTTAATGASTCATTTAGTCATACGCTGTAATGTACCTGCATTTGTTCCTGGGAAAAACACAAAAAAAAATATGTGAAGAAAAACAAGTGAGCAAAATTCCCATGACCATTAGCTTATTTTTAATTAGTCAATCTGGATTCAGCACTCAGAAACATGGTCCATCTCTCTCAGGGCGTCACTACCATTTGAATTCTTATCCTTATGCGTCTCTACCCACCTCAGTGATTTTTGCTGTGCGAACAACTGTCTTCTCTCAGGTGTTTAGGTATGTGTGKTGTGAAATGGAGTTCTAATTGAAAATGATCACTGGCAGAAGCTTGTGGCCTGGGAGTCCCTTAATGATTTATATAACCAATGGTTTAGCTTGATCTCCCCYTACTACCTGTGTGAGGGATTTAAAACAGATGACACAAGTCTTGTCGTGGGACTAAAGTGTACAACCACAKTGTGAGCAAACTACAGGAGGGGTGAATTTAGTATGTGGGAAAATAATGGAAACCTTTATGATGCTTTGTATTAGATGGGAAACAAACAAGCTGGTTGTTTTATTGATACTTGGCTTTGATAACTCCACCATAAATGCTGTTATAATGTTATTGCATATTGCTGTAATAATGATTACTGGTGCAGTAAATTATAGTTATAATAGTGGGTTGACAGCTAAAATCAGACCCTTTATTGTGTTTGATTCTTTTTTTTTTTCCATTAATTAAATTTTATAACAGAAATACACAATAGATGGAGACTTAAACAAAAATATAGAAGCAACGTAAGTGTTGTTTACTTTACTAAAAGAAAAAAAAAGTTTGTTTTTGTCTTGACAATTCTGCTTCTTAAAGTATTGCTAAAAGCATGACAGGCTGACATTAGCTTGTTAATTAATTGTATTTTCTGTCTCAGGAGTGAGCTTGTTCATTAGACCCGTAGACTCACTAACATTTGTTTGAACCATCAAAACAGCAAGAGTCTTTTAGCAGTCAGGCCATGACCATTTGTGTTTTTGACTACTGAGAACATTTCYACACTGCTTCTGTTGTGTTCTGTTAATGGACGGCTTTCTTACACAGCTGACTGACAGCTTGCAGCAACAGGTGCCGAAGAAGTGTGTTATTCTCAGCAGACCATGCATTGTCTCYGCCATGCTTAAATAATTTAAATTGTAGGACTGGATGACTGAAATAGAAATTTGATGTTATTTTAAATATTTTTAAACCTCAAAATTRCCAACAGACCCATGCCTGGACCCTGGTCATCTAAAGAAGAGGGTGTGTGGCTGGGGGTCTGTAAAATCTGCAGTCATCTGCAGCCACTTTCATTTGTTTTATTCAGAATAACATGTTGTGTTTGATGAATGTGGAACTGCACCTATTAAAAGGAATTAAGAGATTGTTATTTGCTGTGTTATTATTGTTTTTTTCCAGCTCAGAGGATATGATATGAATCAGCTCAGCCTTTTCACCCTTGAGCCATTCAGTGTCAGATGACATATTTCCTGRAGAACTACCCAAACACAATTTCATGCTTTTCTCCTATTTTTTTTATATAAACCACTGGAACAACCCACCCCGTAAGTATTACAACAGACATCCTATCACTGGCTGGTTAGCTCCAGATGGCCATTTTGTTTATCTATACACTTTATCATTTGTAAACAAACAAACAAACAAAAAAAAGTCTAATCACATTTTTATTAAATGAATAATCTCTTAGTGCACATTTATTGTTTATCATTAGAGAACACAGGGAGTTTGAGCAGAACCATTTTATTAATAGCAAAACAAACTTTAAAATTTCACCCAACAAGAGGTCAAACAGAAATGCATTTTCCATTCCCAGTTTTCGTAACAATAACTTGAAGGCTGGAAAAGCCAATGGCCAATTAACAGACAGCAAATAATTTTTAGACTTTAATTGGAAAGCTAAAAAAAACCCTGCTGAATAGAAAGCTGCTTTTGTCTGAGCAATATTTATCTTCTGCCAAAATGTTGTTSAAGCAAATACTAATAAATGCAAGTTTTCTGCACTATTTGTGGCACATTTTGCAGGTCATTTCAACACATTTTATTTATTGTTCCCATCAAACTAACAAACCAATATGGTTGGTATATGAGATTAGAAAAAGCACAAACACATTACCACACATACATTTTTGATAATATGTTTTTAATCCACAAGCCCAGCTTATTTTCATCTGCATATATTTTACCCAACAAAACTGAGAATGTTTAAGTGTAACCATATAAAAATTGTGGTTGTCCCAAATGGCTCATCCTGGGACATCTCTATGGTGTGAAACAGATGTGGTAGTTGGCAGCCCAGATGTGGTAGTTGGCAGCCATTTATAAATGTTTCTTACATATTTTTGATTTAAAGACACCTTTACCATTGAAATGAAGGGGGTCGGGTATTGTGCTGACTTTGTTTTTTTATCTTTCAACTGAGTTCATGACATTGCAATGAGTAACTTAATTTTCTTGGTTCTTTGTCAACAAATTAAAACACTTTAGTTGAAAAAACGCAAAATGAAAAAAAAAAACAATACATTTTTAGACATTGTGATGGTAAACCATGACAAAATGATGTAGGGACTCAGTTGTCACAACCTATGAACCGGACCGTAAACACAGGCATGCAAGGAGGATTACTTATCCGTGACGCCAGGAGAGAGGCAGAGAATGTGGCTGCCAATGGAAGCGGTGTACAACACATGAGGAGTGAGACCAGCCTCCATAAATCTTTGCCAGGTAAATGTTTACWGCTTATAGTCAAATGACTAAATAAGACCCTGACAAATGAGATTGTGACCCAGGTAAACAGTGTACATGCCAGGATATTTTGACTGGGAAGCCTGTGGGAGAAAGTTACAGTGTCTTTTATTTTGAAATGCTCATCTTATCTATAGTTTTGTTCTAAAATGAACCAAGAGTCAAAATAGCTTTTCATAATGTGATTTTAACAGATAAGAGGGCATTTTATAGAGGAGAATTGAAGATTACAGTTTGCTTTTCAGTCTTTATTTACAACAGATTTTCTTTGGTGTATTTTCCACCGTGCATCTGTTTAGAGCAGGGGTTCCCAGACTTTTCCATGCCATTCACCCCCCAAACTGCATTAGATTTTGGCTCAGGACCCACCTGCAAACCCACAAACAATGCTACAAAATATGTAAAGGGACATTATTTTCTCTCATTTTTATTCACTATTCAATAATTATTACATTTGTTTAGCATAAGAATTTTATTAACATTTTTAAACACCATATTGAATTCCTACTGAAAAAAAACAAAACAACAACTTTACAACAAACTGTTGAAAATATTATATTTTAAATTAATGGCTAAGAAATTGGATTTGATTGTCTGGTAGTGATTTAAAACATTTATGAGGTTTATTAATTTTAGCTTTTTTTAACCCCTTAACAGTTGTGCCTGTAATTCCTTAAAAGCCTTTTGAATTTTTTTTTAACAGTGATGAGAAGCAAAGACTGTTAAGTGGTTTAACTTATCCAGCTTTCTGAGCCCCCTCCTGCCCCCTTGGTGGTCCACTGCCACCACTTYGAAAAACACTGGTTTGTAATATAGTTTGAAACCTACGACTCTGAAATTAGTTCTAAAACAGTTTCCACAGTAATGCTGTTGAAAATATGTTGAATTGGATGTGTTGAATGAAGCAAGGTAAACCTTTTTTTGGTGCCCAACTTTATTCAACTGCCTAATTTTATTTAACCAATTTTTTGCACACTTTCTGTAAATCATATCAACTTCATTTCACTTCTCAAATATCACTGTTTTCATCCCCTATATATTTTACTGATTTTTTTATCCAAATGATCAATGATTTATAAAGGTAAATCAGGAAAATTAACAAGGGTGCCCAAACTTTCACACCCCACTGATATATAT
>NW_013952473.1:1837984-1839162 GCF_001266775.1 Austrofundulus limnaeus
ACACACACACACACACACACACACACACATTTATTACATTACTAGCTCAGATTTGGGGTGTATAGTGCATGAAAATGACCAAGGGGTTGTGTGACGGCAGCACCTGCAGCCACACAGTGAACAAAGGTTGTGGTAGTGATTTTCATACAGTATTTCCTAAGAATTTTATTTATGTAATTTAAACATCTTTGCATTTAGGTTTATGTATATTTATTTTTAGCAACTTTTGATATAGTGGTTGACTATTTGTAGTGCATGCAGTTAGTTAACTTGCTGCAGTTTATTTTATCATTTGCAATAATTTAACTTCTCTTTCTTTGAGTTCACAGCTCCTTTGAAGATGCCTCTGGACTCCCCCTGCCACTATGTGGTGGGAGTCCCAGCTGCATCACATGTAGGGATCATAGACTAACTGGGTTGTACCATGTTGCATGGCAGTAGAGGGAGAAGATAAATGTTAAACAGAGAATCTTATCTTTTCTACTAAAGATTTATTTTTTCATTTCATAATTTACTTTTTAACATCAGTTAAATTGGTTTTGCTTTGTTGTCAACACTTTTAGTTATTTAGTCGATTTAATTAATGTTTACCACCACATTTTGTCAGAATGACCTGATGAGCCACAATTAATCATAAGATATGTTGGTGCTTTACTTTTTTTTTTTTTATAGTGGTGCCTTAGTTAAAAGTCTGATATGTTGACCTCTTTTTAAAGACCAAAAACCTCAAGAAACTTTGATTTTTAAGTAAAACAATTTAAGTTTCTTTTGTTCTGAAAATTCCATACCATGTATGCTGGTTTCTGTGGACATTGACAGGTTGATTGTGTTACTTTAATCTTTCCCTTTTTAAGCAAGGAAGGTTAACTATATGGAAAAGCTAAATCATCTGATGCATCTAGGGCGTATATGACCTATATTATCTTAATTCATGAGTCACATATAAAAGTGACTTGTTACTAAAATAAAAAGAAATGGGTCATGGATGTTTCAGGTGAGTTCTAGAGGGATTTGGGTGATAATAAATTAATCTGCTCCAAAGACATTACTGAACCCAAAGTGCAACTAAAGTGAACATTTTATAATTTGACTGTATATCTGACATTTATTTAAATATTTTTGGTTTTCTGTTTAGCCTGTTTCAAATCTGAGATTTATATATATATATATATTAGAGG
>NW_013952473.1:1840678-1853682 GCF_001266775.1 Austrofundulus limnaeus
ATATATATACTGTATATATGATATGACAACTGCTACAAAGGAAAGTGTATCTGAGAATTGTCCTGGTGCATCTCAGTAATCCAGGTAAAAAATAAAATAAGTAGGTCCTCTGGATGGGTAAGCTTGGGTGAGGTAACACATGAGATGGGGTGGGGTTCAGTGCAGCCGGTGACATTGAGGGTGGATCTCTGTGCCACAGCCCAACACCAGCACCCGCCCGAGTCCAGAGTCACATTATGTTATTGTCTCCTTGCTCGGTTCACCAGAGTTCAGAGTTTCCTCCTCCTTTGCCTTGGGTTCACAGGCCAGGTCCAACATGGACCTGATGGAGGTGGGAGGGAATCAAGTCCATGTTGACATATCATCTTTGGAGAGTTTAGATAGCATGGCAGTCGAGGCCAAGCCGCTGGGAGCTAATAGAAAAGCACAATTGTTTTGGGACAAATAACCTTGAATTCCTGCTGCTTTAGTGTCTTAACTGCATCTCTGAAGTGGTGAAAAAAAAAGAATTCAAATAAACCGAATTTGGGGTCCTCTCACCTCTCACCATCTGAAGCTTCACACAGATATGAGCCCACATGCCAGAGGCTCGCTCCTGAGATGCAGTTCTCGTCAGAACCACATTCATTTTGCAATTTATCTCCCCCAGCAATTGAGTTTGTGTGCTTCCAGCCTGGCAAAATCTTTCAATTGGCCTGAACCGCTCTCAGGGTCACTTTCACTTTTCGATAAATGAGGAATCCGTCTCTGCCGATCAGCAGAAATCCAGTTATCATAAATCCAAATATATACAAATTGTCCATGTCTTCAATGGAAAGTGGTGCAATACACATCAGATTCCAGCTCCCCCAAGAACTCGGACAGCTTTGTTCCCTTGTTCTAATCTTAATGTGGGAAAAATAGTGTCAATTGCATTCAGGGACCAGTTGACCAAATCCATAATTCCTTTTTTGGTTTGGATGGTAGCTAGAAAAAAGCCTTGAAAGAGCATCAAAGCAGGGTAGGAGGGCAGGTTCTGGAGAGAGCAAAAAAAGTGTCTGGCTCCTTTGAAGGCTAAGTGAAGAAGGTAGAAGAAGTCTACATAAGTACTGCCTCCACATGGTGTACAAACAGACTAGCCATACGCAAAAAAGGACCATCAGCCAAACAATAGATTGTTAGTGCCCTGATTATCATCTATTGTTCATAGAGGATCATGCGCACCAACCACCTGACTATTGTTGAGGCCCTGGTTGTCACCTATTGTTCACTGGGTGGTGAGTCATACTTGCATTAACAGCATTTTAAGAGGGCAGCAACTGGACATGGAGACCTTGCCCCTGTTTAACGATGGATGGTTTCTCTTCACAAAAATGGCTTACTTTACTCCTCTCTCAAACCAGTGTTCCTTTCTGTCAAGGATGAGGACATCTTCATCCCCGAAGAGTGACTGCTGGCCTGCAGATGAGTGTAAATTGCAGAGTCCTGCCCTGAATACAAATAAAAATAAAATTCAGCTTTTAATAAATTTAAGTGCATTAAGCTTTGTGTCACATCACCTTTCTTGATATTACATTTAAAATCAAACAGACGAGTCAGTACAGAAACATAGGAACGCAGTCTTATCAATATGAGGCCTCTCTATCTGGCCTCTAGATGAGCGTAAACTGCAGAATCCTTGCCTGATGATGCATCTCTTCTGTGTTGGTCCATTCTTGTGAACAGTGTCTGTTTGGTTTTCCCTATGTATAACTGGTCACAGTCCTCCTGGCACGTAACAGCATATACTGTACAATATTACTCTGTTTGCGCTGGGGGACCGTATCTTTTGGGTGAACCAGTCTTTGCTTAAAGTGTTTTGGGGTTTGAAAGCCACTGGAACATCATGTACAGTAGAAGTACTTGGAGATCTCTTTAAATGTATGCTTAGTAATTGCTGGATATTTATTTACATAACTTTTTTTTTTGAATTGAATGGTTTTAAGATACCATGATTTTAAAACCAATGTCACATTTGTCAAATAGCTACCAATTTAACGTTATGTAGAGGAGAAAATTACATTATTGTACTAAATACTTTAGACCAGAGGCTCTCAAACTGAAGTCCTAGGACACCGTCGGCGTCCGCGAGCTGTAGCTTGTTGGTCCTAAAAATTAAGATAAATGATTTATTTTGTTTTTACATTCAATGACTGCATACACGTGGGAAACAATGTGCCATTAAAACAAACATACTAAGCCAAATTTAAGTTTATGTGAGAAGCCCTGTTTTAGAGGAATCAATACACAAACTCATACCCCTTTGGAAATTTACCTCTACAATGAGCCTCAAAAATTTGTAGTTTTCACATAAAATCTGTAATAATCACATGAGGCCGAGGTAGGATGGGAAGGTGTACTGTCAGCCACGTTGAGAATTGCAGTGCCAAGCAGGAGGAAATGGGGATAGAAGAACTTATAGAGGCTGAGATGGTTTGAAGATGGTTAATTTGTTATATATTGTTCCTACCGTCTCTGACATAAATTTGAAACTGAGTTATTGTAAATATTTGTAAAACTTGAAAAAAAAAACTGGTGAGATTGCTCTATACATCCGTATACCTTCAAAATGAGGGAAAATACATGTGAACTACGGACAATCCATACAACTTAACATGTATGCAAAACAGAAAAACAATTTCCCTTCTTGTCCAGGGAGCTGAGGATCTCATTGAAGGATAAAATGACTAATCAGCTTAACTTCTCTCTTCAATTCAATAACAGTTAATGGTTCAGTGTTTCTTTCCGGTAATCATGAATATATGTATTCAAAATATACTGTATATCGTTTCTGATTAGTTTTTACTCGTACATCAAAAATCGTATCTGTATTAATCTCTATAGTTTTAAGAAAACATATATTAAAGTTCACTTTCTTAAATGCCACAAAGCTGGATTTATCATTCCATCTGCCACTTCCCAAAACAGGGTTGTGTATATACATATATATAGTCCACAGATAATTTTAGAATTTAATAGAGATATAACCTTTAAATTTGAAAAGTTCAGAATTGACATTCTTCCCACCAAGAGCTGGCTAACAATATGATTACTCAGTGAAAATAACTAAAATTGAGCAAAGTTTTGCAAAATGTCAGGTAAATGTCAGGAATGATTTTTGCAGAGCTTGTCTATATTTGCAAACCATTTATATTCATAGTGTGAAACTAAAATTGTAATAAAGTTCTTCCTAAACACAGCTGAGACTCTGATGTTGTGTCAACACTGCTGCTAATAGGCCCTTTATTAGAATCACATGTGAGGTTATTCTATTTCAAAACTGGATGTGTTGTATCCTAAAACGACCCAAGAGATATTTTCAGATTTCCTTTGTTATGAAAGTACATCAATAGTATTTATCTCCAAACAAAATGAGGAAGCAATTTTGTTGACTTTTCAGAACCAGCGGTCTGACTGACCTCAGAGTCTTGCAGTGTTGGGTTTGACTAAGCAGGTCACCTTGAGCTCAAAAATAAAAAGGAAAACTGAATATAATACATATATATTAATTTCTTACTGCCATTAGTCTCCAAACAGATGCACATAAATCAGCTTTTCATGACAATGGCTTCAAAGGTTTTGGTYGATGTTTCTGTAAATCCTGTCTCTTGTGATTCCCTGTTTTGGTACCCCCCACGAGCCGTATTGTTAAGTTCGGTCTCTCCAGTCCGCCTGCATGTTCAGCTCAACCCAGCCATCTGCCTGCCTGTCCATTCTCATCTGCAGCCACGCTCGCCTACTCACCCTCTCCACTGACCACACTCACCTCCAAACCCCAGCCTGCCTGCTCACTCGGCTGTCACTCCATGCTCCATTCCCCTCGCAGCTCAGCCTGTGGATCACACACTCGCTTCTCCCCAAAGACGGTTCACTGTTGCTCTGCCTTCATTCTCTATTCAGCCATCTCCAGCTCCTTCCCCCAGTGTCAGACATCATTTACTCTCTCAAACTTAAGCTTGACAATAAAACATTTGAATTATCCTTGTTTTGGGGCTATCTTGTTGTTTAATCAGGTAAATGTAAGCAATTTTGTGTATTTTTATTACATTCTTAACAGGAAAGTATTACCGGTACTCTTTTTTCCCCTTTTTTTTGCCTAAAAATGTGAATAAATGATACGTGTGAGTAGATTTTTTTTTCTGGACTCATAATGCCTTTCACACCAGTGATGGTACTAACTTTGACAGGAGCTCATTGATCATGCGGCACTAGGCCACGTGCCAGTGGATTTAAACATTGATTGTTAGAAGCATTTCAGCGAATGATAAATGTTGTCAATTTCTGTTAAAGGCAGATTTTTTCAAACCCATCAATTACTCTTTTCATTACAAAATATTAATAATTAAATGTACTTTATTAGTGTTTGATGATCTCTAAATTTGCTACACCACATTTTCACAAAATAACAAATGAGAAGCAGTTTTTTGTTTTTTCATCAGTTTCCTCAATTATTTGACTTTACTCTGGTGCGTACTTTGGCTTTTTAAAACTGAACTCCAGCAAATATTAAACTAACTGAGGGAAATTTTACCTAAGCAAGTACGTAAAGCCAGCACTTGTCTTAGCAGCATGATTCACTGGTTTTGTGGCTGTGAATAAAACATCATTAAATGCTGTTCATGCATACCACAGGGATCAAAGTGCAGATGCACAAACATGCAGTTGTTTACATGTTAAATGAAAGGTGTTGCATATTTTAATTAGAAATAAGACTTTGTGGTAAATGCATTATGCAGTTTTTATGAAACTGCAGAGTTGACCTTCAGCTGAGAAGTGAAGGTCGGTTGGAGCGGTTCCACAGAACCTTGCCGGAGTCACGCCTGTTGTCTGATTGCTCCCAGTAGATTTACTTTGTTGACTCATTTGACTTTGTCTTGTGTGGCTACTGCTTGCAATAACGGAACAAATGGTTGTAATGTCATTGGGGGGTGATGAAGCTAAGCTAGGTGAGTCACTCCATCTATCCTCTGTCACAGACAACCAGCAAATTGCATGATGGATTTAGCAGATGGCACAGATCTCTAAAAAGAAGTATTATAAATGATGGCAGGAGAAAGGCTGACCTGCCTGAAACTATGGGACCAGTAAAGGCAAAAATAGAAAAGATCAACTGGGTTACAAACAATATATATTTTTTTTCTTAAATGCGACCTTTTATTAATAGTTACTTTTTGGATAATGAGTGTTGTGATTTAGTGAGTGGTTTTATTTTAGTTCTTATTTGACTTCCCTTTTTTATGTCGTGTTCTTGGTTTGCCCATCATACATGTCAAAATCAGATGTTTCTCTGAACACTATGAACGGGTGGAGACAAAACACACTATTTTGCATAACAAGCAGTTAGACTGTTGCCTTTGAAGGTCCGGCCAGTTGCCCTGAAGAAACATGAGGTCAAGCAGACTGATCAGAGCTTGAGAAGATCTTCAGTGACAGCACATCAGTACCAGCTACTCCTCTGACAACCCCCCTCATTACCACTGTCACTCTCTAAATGTGCAGACATGCATGCAAGGCAACACAGACAAGCATCCGCACTCACAAAATGCACACACACACACACACACTAAGCGAGTTGTTGTTTATAGAGAATGACTATGTAGGGCAGCCTCCCTCACTGTGCACAACAGTGACATTGACACACAGTAACACAGGAGAGGATTCATTTTCTCACAGGGCTGGCTGTGGATTTACATTAATCCTGGGAGCTCCATAGGGCAAACCATGGCGATGTGCAGTCCTGAGGAGAGCAAAGGTGTGAATGTTGTGTACTCTGTACCTGTTTGACATTCTCTTAAATCTTAGCTGCCATTTAAAGACCGATGAGCCAGAGCTGTACAATTCATCAAAAKACATAAAAATCTACATTTTGCTAGAATCTGGAGGTGGGGAAAGAATAACATATCCTGATTTATTTCCCTGAATTGCAAAAATGATCTGCTTTGTTCAGTACTGTTGAAGTAGCCTTGTTATTAAGAAGTAAAGTATTTTGTTTATGTTAAATAATTTTGTATTCATTTTTTGCTGGTGAAGACATCACCTCTGAATTAAAATAATATTGTGGTTGTCATATCTGTCTACATTACAAATCAGTCTGCAATAGTGCTGCGTGGTATGGCTTAAATTTTAGATCACTGTATTTTCAACAATTATACCGGTATCACAGTATTTGACAGTATTTTTCTTTTCATCACAGCTCAGCTGATAATAAAATATAAAAACACTGCTTATTGATTAGCAAACCACCCTCAGCTGAAGTTGCTCACTTTCTGCAACACAGGAACTATGAATTGACTTTTTTATTTTACTGTGCCTCTGTCTGTGTCACTGTTTCCCTCCTTTACTTGTCTTTTCTTCTTTGCCTAGTTGTAGACCGGTCACACATTTTGGTAATCATGAAGGAGGAGGGTTGAGCAAAGATCATTATCAGGTTCATCCTTTTGTGTTATTTAATAAAGCTTAATGGGATGTCTCAGCCTCAGTGCACCCGTTAATTACATACATGTCAAGTTGTACGGCTTGTTCGTAATTTACACAGATTTTCTATCATTTTCCAGGTATACGGGCGTATAGAGCAATCTCACATTTTTTTTTTCATGTTTTATGGAGTTTCAAGGTTATTTAATGTCAGAGCCTGTAGGACATTAAAAAAACAAACAAACAATAGCATTAAATTTCCACTTCCACCCCCACTCTGCTGCTAGAAATAAGTTCTTCCATCCTCATTTCCGACAGTCCACCTGCACGTCCCCCCACCACCACACACACACAGACACACCCACGYGCGTGATTAAGGATTTTTTTTTTGCAAAAATTATGTATTTGTGAGGCTCATTATACATGTAAACATCCAAAGGGGTTGACATATGCATTTCAACCCCAGTATAAAATCTGTTCCCTCAGATGTCCCCCAGACTTTTCACAATAGAAGCACATAAATGTTTCCATACATCAGGCAAATTTGCATCGCACATAAAATCTATCTGTGCACATCACTGAAGATGTGTATACTACATTCAGCGATGGCGAAAACGAGAAAGTTTTTATAACGTCAGTCAAAATAAGCAGCGGAATTTCCAGCTGCGGCCACTTAGGGAGAAGGCTGCTCCAACAACAACATTAGCTTGCTAATGCTCATAGAGGTGCTGCGAGCAAGTGTCCATCATGAAACAGTTCACTGGTGGGCGCGATGTAACATCTTCAGGCTGTTTAAACCAATATGTTGGTTTTCAGAAAATTCATATCAATACAAAAATAAAAATCAATTTTCGGTTTGAACCGGTGTACTATCCAGTACTACAGTGGTTCCCAACCCTGGTCCTCAAGTACCCCTATCCAGCATGTTTTACTTGTTTCCCTGTTATTCAGCAGGTCTTCAGAAGATTTTTAATCACTCATTTATTCAAACCGGGTGTGTCAAATCAGGGAAACATCTAAAAATCACTGCTTTAAATGTTGACCAACACCTCAAGAGCTTCTCTGAGCTTGATGAGACATTTTCAAAATATGATAATATTGACTCAGTTTTTTTTATTTTTATTTTTTTTAGTTTTGCCTCTGGCAGCCATTGATTCTTTGCCATTTAATTGTAAATGATAAATCAGATAACATGTATTAAAGCAGTGATTCTCCATCCTAGTCCTCAAGGACTCCATTCCTGCATGTTTAGATGGTTCCCTGATTTGACACATCTGGTTTGAATGAATGGGTGATTAACAATCTTCTGAAGACCTGCTGAATGCAGGGAAACAAGTAAAACTTGCTGGATAGGAGTACTTGAGGACCAGGGTTGGGAACCACTGCTGTACTAATCTGCAAAGACCAAAACTATTTTGTGGTAAAGGTTAATTTCACAATTGATCTGCCTTTGGGGTAGAGAATCAGGGGTACATGGCTCATGCAGAGGAAGTTTTTAGCAACTTTAGACTCTTGGTGAGTGAGTTAGATACTGAAACCAGGACAGTTCAGATGTTCTCTGGATTACTAACAAAAACAAATGAGGTACAGCCAAAATGGTGGAGGTAGAATGACAGGCCCCCAACCCCTCAATAATGACACTCCTGGAAAAGCCACCATTTTGTCACAATATGGCTCAGGGATTATGATAAAAAAGGGAAAAAAAGACTACCTAACATAATTTAAGTATTTGTAAGAAACAATAAATAAAATTGTTTAGTTAAAGAAAATCAATTATGTCAAGGAATAACTTAATTTAAACAAATCAAACTAAGCCAAACACAACTAACCGAAGTAAACTAAGCCAAACTAAATTAACCAAACTAAACTAAGAAATAGATAGATAGATAGATAGAAAGATAGATAGATAGATAGATAGATAGATAGATAGATAGATAGATAGATAGATAGATAGATAGATAGATAGATAGATAGAGCGAGCGAGCCCCGGGAGACCAAGGGGGAGGGGAGGGGAGGGGAGGGTTAGACCCAATAACACCCTCTCTGCTGTAACACAGCACCTCAGTCTTTATATGGCTAAATAAGCAGTTCAGGTGTTTTCAATCAGTGGTACTGCTGCACTCCAACCACTGGATCCGCTACTGCTGCAGCAGCTCAGCAAATAGTCACCTGACAGGGTCGTCACTGCAGCAAACCCAATTAACAACGACTGATAACCTTAATGCAAATGCAACTGACCTGAAAGTGACAATCCTAACCGAGGTGGGTGTAGCGTCCAGCGTTTACACCCTTTACTACAGCTAAGAAGACACGTACCATCTGGCATCATAGTGGCAGTCATCCAAGACAGAATCTGAACTCAACAGGGAACCTGAAAACAACTCTAACACAATTCATGCAGACTAAAAAGATATAAAATAAACAAATAATTTAATGATAGAAATCTAGCTGGGACACACCAAACGTTTGAGTCCCAAGATTGTCAGCTACTCAAAGTTGTATTCACACAACGTCAGACATTATAGTGAACATAATGAACAGGCACATCATGGCTCAATTCATGGATGAAACCCAGAAGAAAACAGGAAGTGAAGAGTGAAGAGGAGCAAAGCTCCAGGTAGTGGTCGATAAATGAGTCACAGGAGACTGTAAGGGGAGGCATAAATCTATGCACTGCCTGTATTGACTAAAAGAAAGCATATACCTCAGTGCTTGGAAATTTTCAGCATATATGAATGGTTGACCCAAGACCTTTCATAGAGAATTTATTAGGGATGTGGGAAAACAGCTGAAGACCAATGAGAGACGGATCTGGAAGCCAATTCAGAGCCTGTTGCCAAAGATACCATCAAGTGCAGTACACACTGAACAAATTGATGAACAATCTTTAACACTAATTTGCACAGCACAGGCCTGAACCCCTAAAGACCAATAATAAACCATCTCCTCCACATGGATAGTATATACTGTAGGTGTATGCCAAGAATGAACAAGACATTGACTTGAGGCACATATCCACCTCACAAGAATGTGCAGCAATAACATTTGAATGCCATTTAAGTACAATTAATTAATAATAAAACATGGGCAACTATCACAACTGAAGGGATGGAACTACTTAAAGTCAGCCTCAGCTTAGTGCCTAAATAAACAACAAAATTTAAAAGAGAAAGGAGTGTGTGTACAAAAATCTGTGTCAACACCCAACCTTTATTTATAATGTCATAGCAAATGCTAATTTGCAAGCCATATGAAGGTGTGTTCGAGACAATCAGCTTTCCTGAAAATATCACTATACAATTTATGGTCAATATATTATCATGTGCATGGTATACATTTTAATGAAGGGAGTGAGAGTGAGTCTTTTTTTAATTTTTACTATAGCTAATCCTACGTACCTAGGTAGACATTAAACTTGAAATGACATTCAAGCATTGCTTGTTTACATAGCCTTGGAATATCATCAAGTAAACACTGTAAAGAAGTGTTTTTATATTACCCTTAACTGCATGCTAAGGGAACACATTCAGTATATGTGAGCATCCATTTGATGGTGATTTGTTTCTACAGCACATTTACCAGAGTAGACCAGGTCACTGTTCATTGATTTATATTCTGACAAATACACCAGAAATGAAATGAAATGGCTTGAAAATGTTCAGTCATGAGAATCAAAGGACAAAGAAAGACTGCATTCACTTTGTTTGAATGCTTTAGTGGTTTTAATGTGGGCGCTTGCGTTGGCTTTATATGGGTAGTGGGTGTGAGTGTGCTTCAAAGCAGCACCATAAAAAGCTGCAGAATTGAGTTACAAATACTTAAACCAGTCAAACATCATCAAATGGAAAACATCAGGGTATATAAGGAAAACTCTCACTTTAATACTATTTGGCTTTATAGTCGTGTCAGTTTAAAACCTTGCAAGATTGCTTAGTATAAATTTTATTTGCAAAATTTGAATGAAGTAAATATATTGTTAGTTGTGGATATAATATAGGTGTTTATGTCATTTTATGCAGGAGTACAAGCCTAATAACACTGTGCGCAGCTGTCCTTTGAGATTCTCCTGCTCTCCTTCATCAATAGCAATCCCATATAGGCCAGCTCACAGAACAACAGCAACAAATTAGATTCGTACAAAGCACAGCATAGATCATTAAAGATTTGGCACAGCTAGAGCATTGGGGGACATCTCCCTAAAGGCCATTATTTAACCATCTGGCTCTAAAGAAGGACATTGTTTATTTTGGGTTAAAGAGGATCCTTTTTTAATCTGGTGTTTAATCAAACTTCATGATTGAGGTGACAAAAGTTTATTTTCCATTTGCATATGTGACTTTATTGTAGTTGGCAATTTTTTTATGCAGATTTCTGTTCTTATGGGGCAAAGAAAATGTGTAAGAGGAAGGGAGGGCTGTGATGCATGAAGATACAGTAGAAGGATGGAAGAGGAATTGAGACTGATGAAAGGAAGGATATAGTCGCCCCAACCCCCCAAGATTCACTGCATTTTGCCACACCAAGTTTGGAGAAAACAACAATTGCAGGCTTTAAGTTGTTTGTTTGTTGTGTGATCCGTGAAGTCTGAGCAATTGTTCAGAGCTTGCAGGAATCAGAGGCACACAAAGCATCAAAGTTCCATCTGGCAGCAAAGTACAACAGACATTTTCTACCCAATGACTAGTAATTTGATCCTTGTTCTGAGAGTGGTTACGACATTTTCCAAAATTGAAGCACTGATAGGTACAATCTGAAATTATTATAATGATTTATGAAAAAAATAAGGTGATGTTTTCATATTTGAACTGGTTTCTGCTAAACAAATTGGTAGTCCTAATACAGTGCAACTTATAAAGGACTTATTCACAATGTGAATGAGACATCATTAATAAAACACAGTCATGGCAAGATGATATGGAGAACACAGTTGTAATGTCAAACATTTTGAATAATTTCAATGAATAATATATGTAAAGAAAAATAAGTCATTTGCTGCTATTCAAAAGTTATTTTAAATATACGTTTTATTATGCTAAAATAGTTTAAAAAATCTCATGACAGAACCAAAATCAGTCACAATATAAGTAAAAATACAAAATTTATTGACTTTTAGTCATGGGTATTTAAAACAAAACATTTTTTTTGAAAAAAAACTAATGATCAGCACAATCAGTGATTTTGCTTCTTTCTGAAACCCTAATCTCAAAAATGTTGAGAAACTTGGAAATGAAACATGTAAAAGACAGAAAGAAAGCAATACTAAGAGTGATATTTCTAAAGATGATCAAAAATATCAGTGCGTATAGATTAAATAGACTTTGGCAAATTGAGAACAAACAATTGGCAAAACAAAAACATGTGCATAAAATTAGTTCTACTGGGGTACAAAAAAGTACATTGATGTTCCTTTGAAATTTTTCTAGAGCATCATAAATGTTTCATAGTAGAGGCCATTAATTTATCTTTTGGAAACGAGCAGGATAAAGTACCGTTCCTATAATAGACATAACGCTGAGAAATGCTTCACCTTTGGCCTCAATTCCTTTTAAAATGCGTGGAAGTAGAAAGTTGGAGAACCTACTCAGACAGAAAGCAACTTATTCCCTGCACTACTCACTCATGAGCAGTGGCACAAATGCTATCCGTATATTAATTTACTTCAGTAATTGAAAATGAAACCAATGAAGATGTGAGGAAGGAAATCTTCCAGATGCATTAAGTGAGGACATAGGTGGTATGAGGGTTTGTCTCTGTCCTGTTATTACCACACTAGTATACCCTTCAAGATGAGGGCAAAGCAAAACTGCATTACAGTGACTGTGGTGCAAGGGAGCTGAGCAATTCTTCAATGCAAATGTCTAAAGCCAAATAATCCCCAGGAAACATTCACCTAAGTCGAGTGTCCTTGAAAACCCATTGAATCTTAGCCACTGTGTGCAGCAGAATTGCTTATTATGGGATTACTCAGATATTTTAGTGAAACAAAAATGAAATAATGCACATTTAGAGCCTGTTCCAAATAAACAGTTGGTGCAATTACTTTACACCCGCACTAGAAGTTGAAATATGCACACAATAACAGATTAAAGTGAATATGTAAAAAAAGCTTACCTACTTGTCATGCAAATGCTGAATCATAGATGTTCAATTTTTGTTTTTTAACTTTAATTGCTTGTGTGATTCTCAACAATGCAGCATTTGTAGCAGAGTCAACAGAGTGCAGTTTTAAGAAAGAGGAATAAAGAGAACCACCTGCTTTAGCAGATAGAGCTAAATTACTAAAGCAATTCTGAAAAGAGTAGTTTAGCCTTATATATACACTCACCGGCCACTTTATTAGGTACACCTGTCCAACTGCTCGTTAACACATAATTTCTAATCAGCCAATCACATGGCGGCAACTCAGTGCATTTAGGCATGTAGACATGGTCAAGACAATCTCCTGCAGTTCAAACCGAGCATCAGTATGGGGAAGAAAGGTGATTTGAGTGCCTGCCATAAGGGCTGGTCTGAGTATTTCAGAAACTGCTGATCTACTGGGATTTTCACGCACAACCATCTCTAGGGTTTAC
>NW_013952473.1:1853692-1856667 GCF_001266775.1 Austrofundulus limnaeus
ATATATATGTATATAAGCATGGAAACACCCTGAGTGAAGACAGTAATGGCACTGGAAAAATTCAAATTGCCTGTGGAGAGAATCTTATAAGAGGTGGAAACATATGCCAAGAAGGCTAAAGAGGGCCACTAAACAAACACTGAATGCACAATATATTACAGCCATTACTGTAAACCAAAATCTTGTGACAACAAAGTAAAAACTTTAACATAAACAGCACTGGTAACACATCCATCTGTCACGTTGAGAGGCATATTGAGGGTCATTTTTAGAAATTTGTTGGGATTCTAAATGTTTGTATATCACATTACAGCTGAGTTGTAGCTACTTAACAACAAATCTTGACAGCCAGGATACACCATGTAACTGCTGGAGTAGATTTACAGCCACTGTTATCTGCATGTGTTCACAAACTATGCGGCCAGTAAATAACATGGGGCTACACGTGACCTCAGACAAACTACAGCCAAGGCAATAAAAAGAGAATTCATAATGAGTAAAAGTGGAGGATTAGCTATTGTAAAAATAGTTGAATAGGGCACCAAACTCAAATCTTTGAATGTTAATTTCCACAGCTAAATGACAGATGAGTTGATTGTTGAAATGATTAGTGTTTTCAGTTTACAAAGTCAGCTAACAGTGCTGGAGTTATTTGTAGAAGTGACTAAATCGTCTGTCATTTCACTACAACGATGACAGTAAAAGAAAATGCCCAAATTTATTCAGTAAAAGGAGGTATGTAATGTGACTTTTTGAAAAGACAAGTAAGCTTTCCATTTCACTAATCTATTCGTGGGGTTAAAGTAAAACAGCTAGTCTGTCTATATTGAACAATCTCATTTCGCTTCATGTTTTAGGCAAGTAAGAGGAGACCCCAGAGACAGGCTGGAGAAACTGTGGCCGCATCCACACTGAATGCCTCAGTGTTTTATACTCAATTTTATACTCACGTCTGATGTTTTCGCATGGTCACCCATGTTATAATTTAAATGCAACCTCTATCAGAGTATGTGAACAGTCTATAGCCCTGAAGTGACCGATGTACACAGAAGAAATGACACCACACACAGCTCTCCTTTTTTACAGAATGAATAATGGATGCTACACATGTTAGCATGTGTGCGTCCATTCTGAAGTTCCAGCGCAATCAGAGCCATATACATTACGCCCCCTGGGACAAACTTCCTCATTGCAGAGCACACCCCCCCCCCCCCCCCCCCCACCATGATTCCTGCAGGCTCTGGCAGTAACAGAGCAAAAGTGAAAGTGAAACTTAAGCTGTCTGCTGAGATCCACTACTTCTCACTCAGTGAAGCTCTTTTCAGATTCAAAATACCTTTGAGGAAATGTATTTTCAGATGCCAAGTAAACTGCATCATAGCGCACGTGCGAAACAAACCACCCCTCACGGGTGACGATGATGGGACGGGACAGAAGCAGGAGGAATTTCTTAAAGAAACAGGCCAATTTCAAGGCATTTAGAAGAGGAAGTGATGAGAAGATAAGTTTTTTTCTATTTAAACTTAAAAACTGCATTTTAATAACAGCTAAAGGTGACATAGATACTTTATTAATGTATAGTATTTAAATATRTGCCTGAGAAACACATAATATTGGCCCTTTAAAGTAAGGAACAAACAGCTCAAATGAGAGCCTTAATGAACTTTTTTATGCGGTAAGCATTGTGAGATGTGTCATTCATTGACCTACCAAGTTTATTTTTATTTTTTATTTTTTTGCAAAGAATGTTGTCTCTATAGGATTTCATCACAGGTATTGGGATGCCTAGATGCATCTACATATCAGAGGTGGTATGGTAACACAACAAAAACACTCAATATTAGGCAGGTGTTTTTTACAAAAGGTTTACCTTTGTTACATTTTTCACATTGACTGTATAGAAAAGGACATGAGGGATTTGCATGCAGGTTTAAGCACTTATTCCATATGAAATGTTTTTGTTCAAAGTGTTCCCTTTGAACGTTTTCCTCCTTTCTCTCTCCTTGAGAACTGCTGTGGCTGCACTCTTCTGTAACAACAGCAGCTTATTGGGATCCATTCCGAGTTGTTAACGATGTTAAGCTACAGTGTCCACGAAAGCTGATTTTCCAATATGCACATATTAAACTTTCATCACATTACAAAAAAGATCAGACAGAGGCAGTAATAAATTCATGCACTCCATCGAAGCTTGGGGATACCATGAAAGCCTAAGTGAGGTGTGCTATTTGAGCAAAGTAGATTTGCTCAACTGAACACGATTCTGTAAAATTACTTATTCGCCACATCCCACCCAATGACACTCTCTTGTAGTCATAAACACATCTGGACACTAAACTGGGAAGACTATCTCTGCAGGAATTTTAATTTTCTTTCACTACTTCAGACATCACACTCCAGGATACTGAAAAAAAAATCATACAATTATTATTCATGCGCAGTCCTCTGTGTACAGACATCTCTCAGATTCTCATCTAACTTTACATAGACTGGAGAATCTTTATTAAATTCTCCTCCCTTGAAATCCAATTACAAGGTCTATGAAATTGTTGACTGATCAGAGCAGACTAGACTTCCCGCTAATTGTTTTCATTTTGTTTAACAATTTTATGAACATTCATACAGTATCTTGAAAAGTTGAGAAATCAAATCGAGCTGGTTTCCTCTGTGTCAGCTATAGACCACGGGACTGTGGCAAGTTGCCCCCCCCCCCATAAATAAATAAATAAATAAATAAATAAACTGTGAGTCAGAACAAATACACTGCAGTTGCCAAGTTGTGGGCATACGTTCAAAAACTGTGCAGTCATTTTAGCACTTTGTTACACCTTATCAGGTTGGATTAGTTGTGCTTCAAAAATCCAAATACCTGGAGTGATTTTTGGACCATGTGTAGGCCTGCATGAAAGTCTAGATTAGGGGCAACACACACACACACACACACACACACACACACACACACACACACACACACA
>NW_013952473.1:1856931-1866274 GCF_001266775.1 Austrofundulus limnaeus
CACACACACACACACACACACACACACACACACACACAGTTACATCTAAATCCTCTGTGATAAACTCTCATGCATGTGTGAAGCTGTTCCAAGAATAAAAGAAGCTTTGTTTACTCAGTCCAAAGCTGTATTTGTTCTTAACAAACTGTTTGTAGTTTAGTGTTTTCGACACAATGATACAAATTGTATTTAAAGGATAAATGTGTAAAATTAAATGACATCTAGAAGTGAAGTTGCCAACTTGATTGGGTGAACATGTTGACTTACTTTTCAAGCTAGCAGGACATCCTTTACAAACATCACATTTGTCCGGAATTACAGTTTTATTGTTTTGTTTTAGTATTTGTACATAAACTTTAGTATCCAGCGAACTAGAATGTTATAATGTGTTTACAGAAACACAAGTGGATGGGGAGCTTTTAGTTATAACTATTGTGAATTGGATTAGGCTTGGCACATGCAGAAATATGGGGGAACAATATTGGCATAATTAAAAATAAAAGCAGACAAATATCAATGGTTAAATAAATAAATACTCTTGAAATGCACCGATTAATTTAAAATGGAGAACTTTACCTCATTTTTTATAATTTAATTGACCTTCAATAGTTAAAAAATATAGTTGTTTGTTTTTCCTTAAACTTGTAGATGCATTTATGTCTCCTAACTGTATTATTTTTATTCTTTTATTTTCCGCACAAGTATTTTTGTTTCCATGTGTTCTGTTTCCTATTTTGCTATATCTTATGCATTTCTGCCTCATTATGCGAATAAGGTGGGCAGTCTTTCTTGGGTCAGCTCCTCTCCTATTGGTCAACAGACAGGAAGGAGCAGGATCATGTGCAGATTGATTGTGCATGCTTGTGCTGCCTCAGTTTAGCTTAAGATTTAAAGTTTAGATTAAAACAAAGACAAGGAGGAAAATCATCTGTGATGTTTTTAAAGTTGTTCAGTTTTGGTGGCCATCTTGAATGGGATCATCTCCAACAGATATTTGGTTAATGTACACCAATGATTACTTTCTGGGAGCTGTGTAGTAATTATTGTCCTTTCAGCCTTAGTGATGGAAAATAATTACTACATAGCTTGATGTGTTTAAAATTTAAAAACTGGATGTATGGTGTTGCTTTGAACTAATGGGTATATATTAAATTAACTTTGCATGTCTGCGCAGTGGAGGGCCTTAAGATGACTTCAGGAGATCAGACATGTCCTGTTCAAAGCAATATATTTGTTACTTCATCTTATCTAATCCCAATGCCTTTCAAAATGTTATAGAAAACTGTCACAGTGTTCACTTATCAAGGCACAGAACATTCTGCCGATTAATTAACATGAGGTAGTGCATAAAGGAGCTTTTTTAACAGTTTTGCTTCAATGCATATTCATAAGTGCTATGCACAAAAAAAATTTGAATCAAATAATAAACTTTTTAGTGAAAAAAACAAAAATAAACTATTATATTGTGTTTTGTTTATCCTATTTAAAGAACATGTTTTTTTATTCTTTTAATATATTCGTCCATCACCCTGAAGTTAGAACAATAAATTTAGGGAATATCTGAAGCACAGACGGTAATAGCCTCATAAGCCAGCTGTTGGAAGATTGTTTAGCTGACTTTTGCTGCTTGTTGACAATAAATCAAAGAGAGATAAAGGACACCTACTGATGAGCATCATTTGTTCATTTATTTTGATTTTAACAATAAGCTTTAACTTTCATGCACAAATTGCTTTAATAGAGTCACATTATTTAAAAATGTAAACACCACTTAGCACAACTAATGCACACATTTTCTAAGATAGATGGACGGACGTGTACTGTATGTCCAGACATTGACTGTCAGGTTTTTTTTTTCATCGTGTATATTGTCTCTCTCTCTCCCTCAAATCAGTCTGAAAATCCTGTTGCTTAAGTCCTTATCAGAAAACTTTTTTCAACAGCTGATATATAATTATCTTTATTGGTGGATTACAACAAATAAAAATGGAAAATAGGTCACAAACACAGATTGTATTCACCAAGAAACATGGCATCTTTTTTTGATCACAAAATGATTATATTTTATCAGGATTATCCACAGGCAGAAAAGAAATCCAAAGAAAAACCTCCCATATGTACATCAAACAGTCTTACATTGTTTGTAAGACAGCTCAGTAAACAGCAGTGCAGCCAGATGTTCTCAAACAGAAGTACAAGCTTGGACAATCTGGACAGATTCCTGCAGTCCAAGACCAGCAAATCAGCTGCCACAATGTCTTAATTAGTGGAATATGATTGGTTGGTTCCAAGTTATTTACTATGTCACAAGCACTAATGTAATGAAACGTTACTCTTGACAGGCATACGGCGGCTTAATGTAGGATATAACACAGACAGTGATACTAAAATATAAAGGCAAGCTTAATCCCATTTTGAGAAAAATGGAAGTCAGTGCAACAAAGGAAATAAAGAAAGACACACTGAATCCAAACATATATATTTTTATATTATTGTGTATCAATGTATTTACTGCTGTGGCAGGGTTTAAGGTGCAAGACTACTACTACTAGTAGTAGTAGTAATAGTAGTAGTAGTAGTAGTAGTAGTAGTGAGAAGAAGATTGTAATGACTCTTCCTGAGGTCTCATAATCCAAGAGCACAAATTAGGGTGTGGAAGTTTTAACCTTTTTATAGAAAATGCATGACTTCTGTGCTCAGTATTTTTTTTCAAGGACATTTTAGCCAGTCTGCTCATGCCAGCCCATTAAACACACCACATACAGGCAAACCTAAAAGCTCAATCTGGGGACTTGAAGTGGGTCAAAATGTGCAACCAGCAATTTATCATGTCACTCAGTTGAGCTTTATATGTAATTGTTTGGAAAAAAAATAACATATTTTCAGAGTCGCAGCTTATATTTACAGACCTCAGTTGTAACAAGCCAATGCTTTCCCAGTCTACTCTGTTACATTTACACTGTAAACCATTTGACAAGTTATTTTGAGTGTTTTACAAGAACTACTTTCAGAGCTTGAGTGAAAAAAAAATAGGAATATGCTATTTGTTGAAAGCAAATAATCTTTACAAGGAGATAGCTCTATGTAAAAGATGTAATCTTGCCACAGTCGACACTGGTTCTTATTTATTTGAATACTAAATGGTATCTGTTGTAGGTGATAAAACAGGAGTAAATTATTTAAATATAAACTATCAGAATGGTTATGGCTTTATTTAAAGTATATTCCAGAGCNGTTGTAGGTGATAAAACAGGAGTAAATTATTTAAATATAAACTATCAGAATGGTTATGGCTTTATTTAAAGTATATTCCAGAGCCTTTGGGGAAGTTGCTTCTTTAAAACTAGTTCTTCAGTTCAGAAGAAAATATATGAATATATACATTAAAAAATTATGCTGCTTACCTCATCCAAATTCCTTTAAGCTACTCTTTAATTGGAAGTGGAAACAAGGAGGTCATAAGATCATAACCACTAAAATTACAAAGTAACCTTGTCTCTGTTTTAATGATCATGACTGCATGCGGAGCTTTGAAGTCCCACTGTGTGGCCAGGCGGTCGGATGATGAGGTACAGCTAAAAACAGAACACGTCATCTGTAATCAAGCTCCAAAGCATGAAGAGATTCCAACGCTTATTTACACATCTTACAGACTTTAGGGCAACAGGGAAAAACGATAAAATAATAGAAGCCTATATATTGCTAATGGGGCACAAGGTATAATAAAAGCTGTATGATTTTGTTTAGTGTGTTCAGTAAATGTGTAGTTAAAATAAAAGTTAAAAGTCATTTTGAATTAAATTTTTGTTTAGTTAGCTTGAATCACATCAATCCCTTTCAGGAAAGTATTGAAAAAGTATTTAAAACTCTAATTATATATTTACAATACAGGATTATTTTTGCCAATTACCAAGTTCCTTTAGAAGCTAGGTAATGTATGTTCACCAGACATCTTGATTAGTATATCGGTTATTATACGATTCAACATACTAACACTGGGTTTTCAAATTAAATACAATAAAACAGATGTTGTAACACAGTATAACAAAGAATCAACACAAATAAAATAATATTCAAAATGCTCATATTAAAAGTGTCTGATGAGACAAAAGTATTTTCTCAGAGTGTGAAAAATGTTTGAGCTGACGAGACCTTTTAGCTGAGAAGTAAAATTTCAGGGTTTTTTTTTTTCCTTTTTCCATTAGCATTTAGGTTACCATTATGTTTAGCCAGTAAATCTTAATGTGTGCTGTATTGTTTTTGTTACATTTACTTTATTCTTGATTAACCTAATTTCTTCTTTATATCTTGCCAGATCAGATACATTTATACATTTGTTTTGACACAAAAATTACCACAATAATAACATTAATTATAAACTATAGTTATAAGAATATAAACTCACAGAAGTTAAAGGCAAACATACACAGTTGAATCAAAATGAAATATGTCTCCCTATAATGAGCTGCCTAATTCTACAAAATATCATTTTCAGAAAAACTATCTGACATTGTTAAGCAGCAGCAATGTCAGCTTTTTACCACATTTATTGCTGGCATTACAGATACACAATATCTAAAACCTAATGAGGACAAAACAAGTCCATGTTTATCTACTCATTTTTCAAAACTTGGTTCTCCAATTCAACTTTGCTTTTTTGTTGCACTTAGATTTTGTGTTGATTTGCACAACACCTTTTTTGCTGCCTTAGTTTCTGATAATAACAGACGAGTTTGAAACTGCAACCAATTCTGGCTGCTCAGGTGGAGACAAAGCAAACCAAGGCAGGTATGATTGAAGGTGGGTGATAAAATACTGTGCACGAGCTAGAATACAGTGTCCCATGTCATGCAAACAAAATAGGCCATGTTTTTTCAAGTTAGTCACTCAAAACGTGACCAACTCTGAATGTATTGTTATGGATCAGCTTTTACATGTAACCTCAGGCTGCTACATAGACAGTTTAATTGGATTTGGTTGCTGTTTTGACTATAAACACATAACGCCATTACAGATTGTTTTCAACAGATGGYGTTTGTTTTGGCTAGAAAAGAAATGGAGGCATTTATTGCCACAAGTTCCAGAAAAAAAAAAACTTCTCTGTAAAATGCAAAATATTGTCACTGTCAGTTATGAGCAAAGTTTAAAGTGTGTGTGTGTGTGTGTGTGTGTGTGTGTGCACGCGCTCGTGTGCGCGCACGTGTGTGTGTTGGGAGGCGGGCATTTGTGACATACTGATATGTTAGCTATTAGCAAATTGCAAATTATTATAGACTGTCATATACTATAAATCTATTGAACAGGCCTGTAAACAAATTAAAGGTACTCATTGCAATTTTGTGCAGCTTTAACAAGGAAATAACATAATCTGCACCGAATTTTTGGTTAATTTGTCCTTAAATAATAATAATAATAATAAGAAGAATAATAATAATAATAATAATAATAACGTGCCCTCCTTGTGTTTATCTGTTGCTGGACCGCTACTCACCTGCCTTCTCCTGTAAACACTCACCTGTCCCTCCCCTCACTCTAGGATACTTACCCTCCTTTCCGTGCTGCCAGACCTCTTCAGACCTGTAAGATAAGACACACAACATCTCGCACACTACCTCGCATCCAACATTAATCATCCTCCTCCTTTTCCGGATCCTCTGGATGCCACCCTGTGTACCGTAAATAATAAATAAATATTCACCTTTGTTCAGTGTCCTCAAATCTGTTTCCTCTCCACTGCTCAACTGCTTGATGATTCTGGTGTTTACCCACAAGGAAAGATGCTGCTGTGGGCCCCTCCCCCATTATTTCTTTCTGGTTAATTATGCATAATCTCATTTAGCAACTTCTAGAGATTACAGCCAATAGCTTCTTTTCATACCGAAGAGTTGGCAACACTGAAAACAGTACTTTTTTTTTTTTTTTTTGTTATCAGAGCTTTAGGGGTACTATCCTCATTTTTGTTTTCCTCCTAAACAGCAGGTATCACCACACACACACACACACACACACGCACACACACACACACACACACACACACACACACACACACACACACACACACACACACACACACACACACACACACACACACACACACACAAGAAAATATTACTTTAAACCAAACCGTGGCTAAAAGAAGCTGTGTAGGAACTACACAGATTACCTCCACCTGCTTTCCTTTTAGGTCCTTTTGAAGATGTTTTTTTTTCTTACTATCTATTTATAGTAATCAGAAATTTGTTTTGTTTTGTTTTGTTTTGTTTCCTTTTCTTTTTTTTTTCTTTATGTATGCGTGTAGAAACAAACCAGATATTCTGATGTCAGTTTTGGGTTGCATCCCATTCATAAAGTCAGGAGCAGTAACCCACTAAGCTTTAAGGTTAAGTGCTCTTTTGTAATGCAAATGAAGTAACAGACAGTATCAGACATGGACTTTAATCTGTGTTATAGTTATTAAAACATACGTATTTTACCTRTTAAGCATTATATTAATAATCATAGTCTCAACCAGTTTTAAATATTAAGAAAATGCAGCAGTGCATCAATAGCAGATTGCCATTTTAACTAAGTGCTCACAAACATATCCTCTAATTTTAGCTTCGCATTTGGTTMCCTGACTGCCAAATCCACAACACCTGCTCTCCACACCTAAGTTAGCTCCACAGTGTAAACTGATTCACCATCTCTGCCAGATTTTCTCCCACTCTCGACACATCATCTTGGGTCCAGATTGCAGCTCAGAGTCCTGATTGTTGTTGTTGTTCTGACCTGGAAGCCTGCCAAACTGCCGGCGAGCCTCCTGTCTGTTTAGGTGTGTCTGCATCCACTTGTATTAAACCTAATGTTACTAAGAGGTAATAAAAAGCACAATAAAACAATCAATCATGACAAAATATTTATTTCAGCTTTCAACTTTACTTCAACTGAAATAAAACATTAAATTGCAATGGTGGAAAATGGACATTTTATTAAATATCTTGAAGTTCTATAGGATTATAAAACTCTATGACTGTATCTACATATATTAAGATCTGAAGAACATGTTGCTGTCAGAACAATTAGCCCACCATTTTGCTACATACATAGATTTAACCTCAGTTAGATGGTTGGTGGCCTCAATAGGCAATAATGACAACAGATATTCAGCAGCTCAGTGAATGACTTCAGTAACATCAATTTTAATATGGTTATTCTCATCAGGGCAGAAGCCTTGATTTCCTTTGAGGTTAATGACAGCAATATCTGTCTCAAGGCGTAATACAATGATAGGAAATGATGTCCTCTCAAATGCAGAGTGCCCTACYCAGGGGAAAGAATTGTCTAAATATGAGAGGATCGCAGCCAAGAAATGAAAAATGAAAATGAGCAATAAAATAAGTGTGCAGTGTATGTTACATGGGGAGTTCTGCATCGTTAACATAAAATGCTTCAAGGATAGTACATGCCTTGAATCGTTCCTCACACTCCATAGCATTATGACAGAAGTGATTAGACTGAGATATGAATGTTAATCCCAGGAGTCTAGTTGACTGACAGCGGAGAAGCAACATGATGCAGCGTCTTATAGCTAAACTGCACAGGGCAAGAAAAGAAAAAAAATGTCCACCAGGAAAATGAATAAATACAATTGCTGACTTTTTTTAAACATACAGCTAACTGCATGTTAAAGMCTTTAATATTCTACACCAAGCTTGTTCTCTCTGGTAGTCGGGGTTATTGATTATTCCATAGTGCACTCTGTGTCAGTCATTGTGACTGAGTTGACCAAGAGTTGAAGATTGATTGTAACAGCCGAGTGAGGTTTCTAAATAACAAGTGTGTGCCAAAGATTACTGTCCACATGACTGCATTAAGTACTAACAAACAGTGAAAATCTATAAACATGAAATACAAACAGGAAGAGAAAATGCTTTCTATAGTGGGACAGGGGAGGGGTGGATCAAGATCCACTGTTGACTTGCTAAAGGGGAGGACTGCCATTATACAGTAGATACAAAGTGCTGTATGCTTAATCTCCAAAAATGGTCAAATGAGTGATGAGTGTAAAATAACATGAATGCCAATTAAAAAAATGCAGTCCGAACATACAACCAAATTCACTGATTGGTAAGCATAATGTTATGACTTTAGCTGTAGCATTGGTTTTTAACATCTGTCACAGAATGGGTTATTTTAGCATCCATTTAGACCCAGCAGAAGGAGTCATTTTTTCAGCTTCATCAAAACCATATTTTTGACTGACAGCAGCGTTTTTAAACAGAATAATTACATAGGGGGAATGAAACTCAGTCTCTTTTTGATCCCTTCAAATTGGTTGCTTAAATGCTTGTCAGATTTAGTGCTGGTATAACTCACAGTGCTGCTATCAGCTGCGAAGGAAGAGAACTGAGAATTTGAGTCGGTGGAGAGTAGGTTAAACATTCCTCCAGGTGAAAATCTGGTTTTTAACCTTTTTTAACTTGTTCACAAGGTGATTTTATGAGCTAGGAAACCATAAGCAGCAGACAGGAAAGCTGAGGTCAGTTTGCATCGTCACGAATCCCAAAATGTTACGTTTTAACCTGTCTACAATACAATACGACTTATGGACCAACACATTGCTTAATATAACAATGGCTAATGTTTAGTTCAAAATGCTGATCCATGAATCAGCTTCTATGACACTGAACACTCTCTCTTTTAACATCTAATGTCACTAAAGCCTACTTCACACTCCCTCCGAAATGCCAATGTCGGCACGCAGTTTCATGATGAAAATTACATCACCAGTTTTCTCAGAGTCAACTTGGCTGCCCCTTTTGGCACAACCCGCTGGCAGAACTTTTTACCCCCCTCCAGCCATGATGGTAATGTGTGATTGGTCTGGAATTCATGGGCGTATTTATTTGTGCTGAAAGCACTCCGACACTGTATTTTACTTAAACCACCAAAAATAAATCAAAATAAAATAAAAAAATAATAATAAAATGACATGCTTCCAGAGCTGACTGTTACCAGGAAGCGGACTTTTATAAAGACAGTCAAACCGTGAAAAACTCATGAATGGAGAAAACAGACGTTGTGCACAGAGGAATCTAACTAATAAAAACTGTGGGGCTTTAACCAAGACAGATTTATGAATGAATAATGTCGGATGAGCGATGAGTTTTGGATTTTTTTTGTATGCATTGTAGACTCTAGTGGAAAGAAACAGATTTTCTCCAAAGTGCCAGACTTATTTTGAAATCATTTTAAATGCTTTTTTCAGAACCGCAACTGAGACCACTTGACACCGCGCGGGGGTACGGTGTGCAGCGCTGTGTCTTCTGAATAAATGAAAATGGTTTAACACTGTTGTTTATAC
>NW_013952473.1:1866284-1869276 GCF_001266775.1 Austrofundulus limnaeus
AAGACAGTATTTTCAGTCAATCAAGAGCTAAGTGTGGAACTGTGCTTCCAGTACCTGGCWGGTAATTGAAAATGAATTAAACTCAGACCTTTGGGTCAGCCCGCACGGCTGCTTGCTTTGAATCTGAATTACTCCTTGTAAATTCTGTCACGACTGCAAGCCTCATACCATCGCTCCTAACTTCCTGAGATGGGTTTCAGATTCTACAAGCCATCTGGTTTAGTGCTGTCACACTTAGTTTCTAAAGCATCTGGAGCAGCTGCTGATGAGTCGTTCCTGCTTATCTGAAGAGTTGAGCTTCCAGGATTTTAAAGTGGAGTAAATTCAATGTCAACATCTATTAAAGAGCTGATAATTGAAACTGAGTGCTCATAGTCACTTGGAAAAATTGGAAATACGCTCCAGCAGTTCAAAGTACAGAGAAGTCATTCACAAATCAGACAAATGGAGAAAGTGAAATAGATTGTGCAATCTCAAACGTGTGCATTTTCACCTCTAAAATTCATAGTGATTAACTACATTTCTTAAAGGTTACATTATCATTCTTACTGAAACTCTAAAAACCTTTCAAAACAAAACCATATTTTTAACTATTAGCATTTCACATTTACTCCTCCATAAAGAATCTTAACTCAACACTCTGACTCAGAGTGATTTCAGTCTTTTGCAATCATTGATTGCTTGACAAATTTGTTCTTCTGCATCTTCACAGCTCTAAAAGCTTCTTGTTATAGAATTCAATTAATTCCCAATTCTGCTACTCTGGCTACATCTCTTTCTCCTATTGTTGATGTATTACAGCTGAATCAAGTGTGGTAATTTTAAAGGTTCATCCAACACATGTAATATTGAAAGTGCAGTCTAAAATAAAACTTAGTGAAATCTCTGTAGAACTGCTTGCTCCAGTCTTATCTGCTCTATTGACTTTTAGAATCAGTCTGTCTGCAAATATTAATATTGGTTCATGAATCATGCTTTTTCTGCCTCTGGGTGTAATGCATCCCACTACCTTGTCAATATTTTTATTATTGTGAATATTAATTAGTAAAGTTCAATAAAAATGTCATAAAAGAGAATGACAGTAAGAAGGAGACTTTTACTCAAATTCCTGATGTGCAAAAACAAACAACTTTACTTATCATAGCGTACTTTTTGCTTCCAATCATGCCTATAYGCTTATTCATGCTTGGTGAGACAGTAAGAAGTCTGTTCTCACTGATGTAGCTTAATGTCTAAAAAAATATGGTATTTTGTTCTTGCGTGAATGCTAACATTTCGTTCTGTGCACCAAGACACTTTTTCTTGCCAAGTATTGTGATTGGTCAGAGCATCATGTGGTTCTTTATGAAGAAAAGCAGCTCCTATTTTGCCTAAACTGCTGAGCTGATGAGCASCTGGCCAAGGCTGTTAGAAATTACAGCCTCAGCAGCTTTACAACTATTCCTGCAATACTTACAAAGACAGCCAATTAAATCTTGTAAAAAATAGTCAAAGAAATTGTGAATGGAAACAGCAGGAAGACGCAGGTGGCACTTAGTAGCTGCGCTGGCCAGAAGGGAGCATGCCTCGGCTGGGTAGCACAGGAACACATTCCCTACATTCTCTCATTATTGTGCACCATTTGACAGAGACAGTGCTGGTCTCTTCGTGACAGATTTGCAAATTTGTACTTCTGCTCTGCTAATAAAACAGACTTAACACAACTTCCTTCTTCTCATTTTCTAACTTGTTCTTTTCTTCCTCCTCCAGCTCCTCCATTATGAACTGAAAACAAACATCCATCTTTACCAGTGGTGCTGCTGATGCAGGGGTGGTCTAAAGGGGCATGGCCACAGGGTGTTGGCCCCAGCTAAAATCTGTTAAGTCCCCTGAAGTGTTCCTGTCCTGTCACTCGTCTGTTTTTAGCAATGATGGTGGACGCAGTTCCATGTCCAAACACATACGGCGCTAATGAGTCAAATAGAAAAGTCAGCATCAATTTAATTTACAGAAGTGTCCTTCTTTTCTAAAGAAGATTTGTATGAAAGCCAAGAGCTGCCATTTTCTGCATATATTTTTTCCATGGTTTTCTCATCGTTATCACAAAATAACGCGGACCATTTTATTGAGATAAGTTATTTTTCATTTATTTTTTTTAGATAAGTTAATTTCCAAATGGTTTCCCTCTCATGCATCATTCAGTAATCATGGAGATAACCAGGTCCCCTCAGCTGGTCACCGATAAAGTTTACTATTTATTTATTTGATTATTTATWTACTTATCTGCCATTATTTAACCAGGCAAATCCCATTGAGATTGCAGATCTCTTTTGCAAGAGCGACCTGGGCGTAAAGACAACCTAGTGTACATAATTTTGTGTCATTTTTGTATCATTACAGGCTGAAATTKCAGGTTGTTTGTCTTGTACAGATCAGCCCTCGCTGGCCTGACTGCGGATCAGCAGGCCTTTACACAGTGATCCTACTGATATAATAAACTTCATCAGTGACCAGCTGAGGGACTCAGGTCATCTCTATGGTTACTGAATGATGCACAGAAAATCATAACTCGTTATCTTGAGAAAACCATCGGGGAATTTACATGTTATCTTACAAAAACACTCCTCGTTATTTCGTGATTACGAAATAATTAACCTCCTAATCTCAAGAAAATCATGGAAAAAATGTATGCAGATAACGGCCGCTATTCCGTAGATTTGAACAATCCTGCAGAAAATGTCTTTCAGATGACAATCGATGGCTGAATTTTGAGAGCATTTTATTTATGTACAGTAAAAATGCAGAACTTACTGTGCAAGCTTCTTTTAATTGCATTACATTACATTACATTAAAGTGTTGGAGCATACGCGACTGGTTAAATGTATACACCAAAACCARGTRTTTGTGTGCAAGGATTACAAATAAATACTTGGCCCCTTTTATGAATATTGAAACCCCTTGATGGCCCTTTACTCAGAAAAATATCAGCTCTGCCACTGTTCTGATGTGGGG
>NW_013952473.1:1870347-1873124 GCF_001266775.1 Austrofundulus limnaeus
CTTTCCATGAGTTCTGCCACACAGTTTCACTTGATGTTCATGAGAAAAAATAAATAAAAAAGATCTCACAACCACATGAACTAAAACAGATCTCTTATGTCTCCCTAAGTGTACGTAAATCAGCCTTGTGTTCACCCTGCAAATGTTAACCCTGCAACCCTGCAAAGTATCTGTTGTCTCCTGCATGTGAAAATACAACTGTGAACAAAGGTGTGAGTGAAATCCAAGTTAGCCTTGAACTAYCTGCAACACAGGATCTTTGCGGCAGATTGTTGCTGTACTTCTTCAGGGTCAAGTGTAGACGGGCACAGTTGTAAAGAACTGCCTCCGACAATAGTTCTGTCTGAGCTCCCTTGTGGTGTTGTATAACATGCTCTTAAATATCACAGCAGTTGTATCCCTTAGATCTCTAACTCTAAGCACATTCTGTCTTTTCTTTTTGTCTCAGTTTGTTTTCCAGCATCTAATGTAAAGTAAGACTGAAGGTTTTGTTTAATTTCACTCATTATTTGACTAAAAAATAAACTATCTGTTTAACAGTWGAAAATACTTGTGTTGATTGATTAAAGTATGACACTTTTTTATTTTGATGTGATTTGTGTTGCATTATGATTCTATGTAGTTGGTTGCTGTCAATATTATTTTTTGTTTTTCCGTCTTAAACAAAAATGAAAATAACATTTGATAAATGGAACATGATAATGGGAAAGAAACAAATTAAAGTTAGATTTCAGATTTTCTAAGTGTTGATTTAGGCCTTTCTCTTTTCTTTAAATGCACCACTAAAACATGACTTGAATTAATTTTAGAGGTTCGTGTAAAGCAGAATCCCAAGGGTGTTAGCATGTTTAAACCATAATTCATCCAATAAAAGTAAAGCAAAATGTTTTTTTTTTTGTGTGAGTTTAAATAAATAAATTAATTAAATACTATTTTAAAAAAACAAGTGAGCTGTCACTTTTAGTTTTACTCTGGCAACACATCCCAGCAGAATACCAAAGTAATTATGATGATGATGTTGTATCATTACTTTCTAAATGGTAACTTCTATCATCATTATGTATGCAGTGCCCTTAAAATAAATAAATAAAAATAAAATAAAGTCTTTAACATAAGGACTACAAGACAAAACAACACAAACAAAACACTGAACGTCTTCACACTAGATGCAAACCCCACTGTAATCTAAAAAAGTCATGGTAATTCAGGGTCTTGGTGAGGTCTTTAGGTGCATGTTAGACACAGTATTAAAGTGTGATAGGTCCACAATAGTTTAGAATATTTTCAAAGCCTATGTACCAAGTTTGTGGTGGTTTATGATTATAGTCACATTATCAGGGTCCTGCATAGCACATGACAAAGTGACCATGCACTAATATGCCTTGGTCATTGATGGAGTTGGGATAATTACCATAGCTTTTTAAAGAGATCCAGATTTAGAGGAGCCGTTTGTTTCATAGAGCTGTTTGATTTTGAGTGAGTTACACCATCACATTACATGGGTGRAATTGTTTTTTGTCAATCAGAAACCCCCTCTCTCTTTCCCCCGAGCTGCTGTACTTCACCTCTCTGCCTGGGTTCCATGAAAAAAGCAAAGTGGGAGAGATTGTCTTTATGTGGAAGGATGAAAAAATGACTCGACTCCTATCGTTCGCTGTAAGGAGCCTTTCAAAAGATTTGGATCGTTTATGAACACAAGTGTAGTCACTGAGATTTTAAAGCAGGAATGGCCAGAACCTGTAATAGTAATTGTTTCCCTGCCAATACAACAACCAAGCGAAGATGTGATGCTTGTGCAGGAGCTGCACACTAACACAGTCCGAGAAAGTTGTGCCAGGACAGGTATATTTTTGGTGAGCATCAGTGTAGCAGTATGTGCTTTTTTCTGAGCCTGCGGAAATCCAGTCTCATTCTAATTGGCCGTTTGGGTTGTTGTATAATAGGGTCATGATCCTGTGTAAAGGAACTGGAAAAGTGACAATTTACTGAGAACATTTGGAAAAAAGTAAAACACAAACTTTAATAAAACACATTCCAATTTAGCAATATGGTTTTATTTGAAACAAGTGTGCTGAAACAACTGGATCCTGCTGAGTATTTCAATGTTCAAATCCAACCTGTCTTTCATGAAGCAAAGTGAAATGAAGAACTAACTCAGATTCAGGAGGCAGGAAAATGTAAAGTCCATTTGTTTGGTTTTGGATTCTGTTTATTTATTTTTTGTTTGTTTTTTTCCTGTGCATAGTTGGAGGGACTGAAGCTTCTCCCAGCAGTCAGCAGGTGTGACAACCCTGGACAGATCATCATTTAATTAGGTGTCAACACAAAGACAGCCCTGCACACACACACATACACACACTCCAAAACAATTCGGATCACCAAAAAAGTTTATCATTGGATTTTGTTGCCATTGGTATTTCCAATTTTTGATAAATTCTGTATTTTCTTTGGATTTGTGCTCCTCCTTATTTTGGTCCTATGGTTTGGTTTGTGTATTTCACTGCCTGTTTGGCTCCTTGCTTCTTCTGTCACAGCTGGCTCTCATTATCATCAAGCCTACTCCTTATCAGGTATAACCATGCCTCTGCACCCACTCTACCCACTTTTCCAGTTTCTCTTTTCAGATTGTTGTTTTCCTTTGATTTTTCATATTTAGCGTCCATTTGTTCCTATGCTGAGTGGATCACAGTTTAATTTGTTTTGTAATTAAAATACATGGATTTCAAAACCTGCATGTCTGCTGTTTCCTGTATGTTTGCATTTAGAACAGAACAGAA
>NW_013952473.1:1874668-1881212 GCF_001266775.1 Austrofundulus limnaeus
GAGTCACGTGCACTACTTTTATTTTATTTTTTGTGTGTAACCCCACCACCACTAATTCCCTGGGGGGGGGGGGACATTGGTTTTATTTCAAAAGAAAAGTATCGATAAGAGAACCGTTAAAATACCAGATCGATAAGCAGTACCGATAAGAGTACAACCCCTGGCAAAAAAGTATGGAATGACCAGTCTTGGATGAGCACTCATTCAGACATTTCATTCTGTAAAACAAACTCAGATCAAAAACATGATACAATAATAAGGTCATTCCAAAGTGCAACTTGTTGGCTTTCAGGAACACTCAAAGAAATGAAGAGAAAACATTGTGGAAGTCAGTGAATGTTATTTTTTATTGACCAAGCACAGGGAAAAAAAATATGGATTCACTCAATTCTGAGGAAAAAAGTATGAAATCACTCAAATTGGAGGTAGAAAATACCGACACACCCAGTCAATTTTCTCCCCCTAAATGGACACCTGCCTCAGATTAGATCTGCTTGTTAGTCTGCAGTTAAAAACACCTGCTGTCATGACACCTTGGAAGGCTGTTGGACGAAGTGGAGTGGCAAGAATCATGGCTTCAACAAGAGCAATGTCTCTTGAAACAAAAGAAAGGATTGTGAAACTTCTTGAAGAAGGTAACTCTTCACACRTTGTTGATAAAGATGTGGGCTGTTCACATTCAGCTGTATCCAAGATATGGACCAAAAACAAACAGCATTGAATGGTTGTTAAAGCCAAGCGTACTGGTAGACCAAGAAAGACATCAAAGCATCAAGACAAACAACTTAAGGCCATTTGTCTTGAAAACCAAAAAAAGTACAACTATGAAGCATAAATGGGAGAAAGCTGGAGCCAATGTATGTGACCAAACTGTAAGAAATCGCCTAAAGGAAATGGGATTTCAATACAGGAAAGCTAAAAGAAAACCATCATTGACACTTAAACAAAAAAGAACAAGACTGCAATTGCCTAAGGAGAGGCAATCATGGACTGTGGATGACTGGATGAAATTTATCAAGTCAAGTCAAGTAATATCCCCATGGGGCAATTTGTGTCACAGCCAACAGGAACAAAAACAATCATCAACCACAAATACAGTAAAAAAAACAACATAAAAAACCCATCATGGTATAGGTGTAAAAACTACAAACACCCAACAACTAACAAGAGGTATTTAAAATGACAATAACAACAGGTAAAAAGGAATTCTTAAATCTGTTGGTTCCACATCTTTTTACAGCAAATCTGGGTGCTGCTGGTAAAAGAGAAAACTCTGTCAAGTGTGGTGGTTAGGCTCAGCTAAAATTGCCTGAGCTTTCTWCACAGATCTGCTTCTATGGAGAGTAGTGATGTTATTTAATTGGACATTAGCAATTTTACTGCAAAGAATGACAATATGGTCTATGTGTTTTTTTTTTTTGTTTTGTTTGTTTGTTTTTCTGTGTCAATAGCCCATACCAGCAAATAAAAGAAAAAGTAAGAACAGATTCAATAAAACAGCAATAAAACATTCTCATAAAGCTACTGTCCATGTTAAAACTCCTTAATTTCCAATAAAAGTGCATATGTTGATGGGCTTTCTTGCATAGTGTCCACATGTTTGTCAWAAGAGAGTTTGTTGTCAATTATGGTATCCAGATATTTATATTACTCCACAATGTCAACTTGCCGATCATTAATGTACACAGGAGAGATGGCATTTTGGTTTTTTTCCTGAAGTCAATAATCATTTCTTTGGTTTTGTTGACATTTACGTCTAGAAAGGATGACTTACACCACTGGGCCATGATCAGGGTCATCTGACTTTAAAAGAGACACAATGACGGAATCGTCAGCAAACTTTAAAATAAGCTGTCCTGCGAACTGATTCTGATACGTTAGTGTATAAAACAAATGAAAGGGGGGACAGAACACAACCCTGTGGAGAACCAGTGGAAGAGAGCAAAGCATCAGATAAAACATCAATGACTCTGACACGTTGTCACGTGATCAACACAGAAATTTCCATCCCCAAAACTGTCAGCAACAGTGCTAAGCCCAAGAGCAGACCAAACTAAAATATAAATGCAGAAAAAATACATGGGTAACAGGCTGGCACTAGGCTGACTCTGAATCTAACAAGACCTAGTTTAGCTAAATGCTTGTTCAAGTTCTCAGACCCTTCATAAAAGACTCAAATCATTTAGGGAACGTAAAGGAGGGGGGAGGTCATTCCACAGGCTTTGGGCCATAAAAGAAAAGGCCCGATCATCCACCGTGTACAAGGAACACCTAGGGGATTCTGATCTCAAGAATGAAGGCCACAAACAGGATTATAAGGAGAGAACGTCCTGATGCATCTCAGTAATCCAGGTAAAAATTCAAAAAGAAAAAAATTGTATAGGTCTTCTGGACGGGTTCTTCTCTAATGAAACGTTTCGTCTCTCCTCCAAGAGACTTCTTCAGTCTGAGAGTTTCAGGCAAAATTCAGGCTTTTAAGCACTGCCTCCATGTGACTGATACTCACATCACATGGCTATYGTTGACACCTAATTAACACCTATTGTTAACAGGGTGTTAGAGAGGAGAGAACGTATCCCAAATATAGGCAGGMGCCTGGTCTTTTAGAGCTCTACAAGTAATGTGAAACTACAAAACAGTAAAATGTGACTTGTTGCTAAAGTAAATAGACATGGAGAATATAAACTAATAAGATTTATTCACATTGTGATATTGCAGGTCAGAAGGTTATTGATTCTGAGTGTGTGATATGTTGAGGAAGACATTTAAAAGTATGAGACCAATTGGTATGAAACACTTTCTGTCTCTGTTGTAGTCTGTGGCTAAAAGAGCTCCTGCATTGGTCCAGAACCTTGTGGWGCAGGTGAGAGGTGTGGTTCAAAAAGGTTTTCAGCTTTGACATMATTTTTTTCAACTTTACGTTTGAGTCCCGTTTCCAGCATTCACTCTCTGTTATTACCTTTCATTCTTGTGTTTGGACTGTGGGAGTAAATAAGGTTATCAGATTTTCTGCGGGACAAAACCAGACTCCTCTACACAAGGACAACATRTGTATTCCACCCAGAAATGGCTGCAAATATCAGACTCAAATCAAAGGCTACGTCCACAATGCAGGTCTTAATGCTCAATTCAGATTTTTTGAAAAAATCCTATCTTTTGGCATGATCGTTCACATTACATTTTAAATGTGATCTGTATCAGACTCCAGTGTGAACACTCCACAGCGCTGATGTGACACGCATGCGCAGTAAAAGGCGTGACTTCTCATTCAGCCAGCTTTTTTGTTTACAGACTTAGCATGGATGCTACATTTGGCACTTCGAATCTGAAGTTGTTGTTTAACCAGAGCCAGTAAATTAATTATCTGTCATGCTTGTTTAGTTCAGTGTTTATATCTGAACCTGTCAGACCGGATGCTCTGTTGAAGCTTTTTTTTTTTTTTTTTTGGAACGAAACAACAAACTGGAAATTAAGTATCGACCGAGTAACTATAACTTTAGGATCGATACTCTCCACAACCAAGGCTGGACGTTACAATCTACATGGAAAATTAAAAGTAAAAAGACGAAGCAACTGGACTTCTGTTTTGGAGCTGTAAACATATGAAGCTACAGATTTAAACATCGTGACTTGAGGTTAGTGTCTTATCGATCCTTCAGCCCCTCCTCACTAATGAAAAAGTCGGGTGGAACGTAACATGACCGTTCACACTGCAGTCACTTTGAAAAGCATCAGATATGTATCCGATTTAGTACTGAAACAGCCTGGTAGGATTTGAAAAAACCTGATTTGCCGCGTTCAGACTGTCATAAAAAAATCAGATATGGGTTGCATGGGGCAAAAAAATCGGATTTGGGTTGCAATTGCCTGCAGTGTGAACGTAGCCACAGACCCTCTTGCTGAGATGTAACAGTGTTGAACATTGTTCCACTATGTAGCCCAAGACTATTTACAGGATGTACAAAGAGTAAACTTTAATTTGTATTGCAAATGGGACTGAGGCAGCAGCCGTACCAAGAAAATGGGACCTAATAAATAAACATGTAAAACATGTTAGAGGTTTCAGTTCCTCCTTGTCGAACCACTGGCAGGATTAATACTAGTCAACATATATTGCTGTCCAATACGTTGGGCAAGTTGTTCAATATCAGTCTTTTCAGGGTCTGTTTAACACATAGATTGTCATTTAGGAAACAGATTCCTTGGAGAAGAAAATTACTTTTTGACCTCTGCTGAAGGTGAGTCCACACTCCTGCAAATATTCACATGCAGGGAAGGACACTGTGCTGAGAAAAATTGTGTATATTTGAGTTTTACATTCAGAAAAAAAAACGTTGTGGTGAAAGGTCAGTAAATAGATTGAAAAAAGAAAATCACRCATATCAGGAAAAACTTGATTTATTTAGTTGCAGCAGCATAGTTTGGGGATTTTTGGCATGAGCAAAAAAAGGTGAATAAATAATTTAAAACATTCAGGAAGATGTTTATTTTGCAATTTTAAAACCACTGACAATAAATTCTACAGCTGTTTAGTGCCTGGACAATTATTTTGATTTACACTGTTTTACTGAGAATAAACAAATTAAATAAGTGAGAGGATCTGCAGTGTTGTTTTTTATTTTTGGCTAATTGTTTCATTCTGTGTTCAGTTGTATGTGCCCTTGTTTACCTGCTCCTGTTTGTCTCCTGCACAGGTATTTGTTTTTTGATGCTCATTAGTGTCCATTTATATTTTGTGTCTTTCTGTTCATGAAACAGTTAGCTCTTAGCCACATGTCCTGGTTTTCAATTGAGCTTTGATCCTTGTGTGAAGTTATTTAGCCACCACACCTGCCTTTTTTTCCTTTGCTTAATAAAACCAGTTTTGTTTTGAGCTCCTTGTACCTTCCTKCTTCTGGGTTCAAAATTCAACCACAATATTATAAGGCCTGAAATTATAAGCCTGAAATTAACTAAAATAAATAAATAAATAAAGATTTGAAAATCAGACAAAATGGCACACCATTGTAAACCCTGCAACGTTTAACCAGATGATGTATCAATCAGTGTGGCAGGACATGTTGCCCTAAAAACCAAGACGTTAGATTAGATTTTTTTTTCCTTTTCTTATTGCCAGTTTGTAATTTTAACACCTTTCTCATCTCCACACATGTTAAAATGTTGAGAAGTTGTACCAAGAACAAGGCCCGCCATTCACTTTCATCTTTCTTCTTTTTTTTTTTTTTTTTTTTTTTTTTTTTTTTTTTTTTTGTATTTTTAATGTAAATTTGATTTTCTGGCATACACTGTAAAAAATGAAATGTTGGATTTACTTAACCATGTTATGTTACCTGGTTCCACTTATCTGAGTTGAGTAAATTCAAAGCAATATTCTAGTTTTTTTGCCAAAGAACATGAGTATGTTGCTTTGAATTTACTCAACTCAGTTAAGTGGAACCAGGTCACATAAAATGGTTAAGTAAATTCAACATTTCATTTTTAGAGTGTATGTCTTTCTTTCTTTCTTCTTCTTCTTCTTCTTCTTCTTCTTCTTCTTCTTCTTCTTCTTCTTCTTCTTGTACAGATTTATTTCTGCAGAGGCCTGATGCAAAAAAACATGTTTTTCTCACAATTATGAAGCCAGAAATATACCAGAAATAATTTTACAGACTCCAATTTTCTGAAGAGGCCTGACTTTCTAAGTCTCAATAAAGAAGTGGGGAGAAAACAAGATGCTGATTTGATTTTGAGAGGTTAATTGAAGCACTTCTGTAAAATAACATTTGGCCTTTCTACAAATGTTAATCAGCTGTTATTTTTTATAAATGACCACAAACATGTTTTCTGTCTCTTGTTTTTTCCTTCTACAGTCCTATTCTAAATTTATTTTTGTATGACCAAATTATTGTTTAGATCATTTGTCAATAAAAAGTTGGACTTTACCTGTCTTGTAAAACCTGTATAAAATGTGTTTTCATTTTACGTAGTGCGTGTGCTGATGCATGTGTCTCAAATGAAAGATAATTGATGCACTCAGTGTGAGCAAAACCTATTGTTTGAATAGTGATGTGTTTCTTGTAATTTTGTATCTGATGTCAGAAAACCCAAATTAAAATTCTCCATTGAAGAGAACTTTGAAGGTTTTTATCAAGAACAAAAGGGCAAAGAATACTTTTAGAGAAAAAAATGTGCATCTTTTACATAATAAAACACAACGAAACATTCATCAGAGCCACTGCAGGCCAACAATTTACTGAAGGTGAAAACAATGTGAGAGTAAAAAAGTGCCTTATGGTTTATAGGTGGTTTTGTATGGAGGACCAAACCTATCATTATTGGAAATAAATGTATAAATATATAACTGGCGTATTAAAATAAATTATATATCAGGATTTCAGGTTTTAAGTCAAAGATGAGCAGGTTTAACAGACAAACAGACACGGAGACCAGATAAAAGGTAAGTGTTATTTTATTTACAATTGGTAGGGATATGTACAGGGGATCCAGGAGTTTGAGGAGGCGAGCGACACGTAGAGGAGAGGGTCCAAATCCAGGGTGAGTATCC
>NW_013952473.1:1883116-1886945 GCF_001266775.1 Austrofundulus limnaeus
AAACATTCATCAGAGCCACTGCAGGCCAACAATTTACTGAAGGTGAAAACAATGTGAGAGTAAAAAAGTGCCTTATGGTTTATAGGTGGTTTTGTGTGTATTTCTTTTAACAACTAACCCAAAAACAGATAATAAAATAAGGTAATTTAATCAATGTTATATTATAATTTACAAATTTATGAGAAGATTAAACAGAGTCCTCCTTAGACTTTAACAACTTACAGTACTTATAATCCCCATCACACAATCTATCCTTAACCCAAACACTAAAGGCTGTGTAAGSCCTGCTGCTTCTTTCTTGGTTAACAATTAAGTTGAAATTAAAAAAAGAGAAAAAGAGAGTATGACCCAAAACAGGTCCCTGGGGTACCCCACAGGACAGGTCAGCTGAATCAGACATTACCACATTTAGAAAAACAGAACAAGATCTGTTTGATAGGTGAGATGTAAATCATTGCAGAACAACCCCAGTGATTCAAACAATTCATGAAGCCTGTTTATCAAGATGATGCAATAAAGAAGAAGAAACTCACTTCGGCTCATTGCAAAAAATGTTCCCTGATAGAAGAAATTGTAATTTACTTAAGTCAAAATGTCATAAATATTTCACAGCTGAAGCATTGCAAGATATATTAATTATTAATAATAAACGTTTTATGTAGTTTTCTGTATAATAGGCTGCCCCTCTCAGGAACTGCTCAAAAATGTGTCCAATTTTATTCATTTGTTAAACTATGATTCCTACCATGGACTGTATTGACTGTTTTTTCCAGCATTTATTGATTAAAACACAGTCTCTCAACAATCTATCCATCCATCCAGTGATTATATATACCTGCTTCATCCTTTCAGGATCACAGGGGTCACTGGTGCCCATATGCAGCAGTCACAGTGCGAGGGGCGGGGTACACCCTGGACAGGTGGCAAGTCCATCACAGGGCCACACATAGAGACAGATGAGACAAACAACCATTCACTCTCTCACTCACACCTAGGAACAATTTAGAGTTACCAATTAACCTAAGAGTCATGTTTTTGGTCTGTGGGAGGAAGCCAGAGTGCCCAGAGAGAACCCACGTATGCACAGAGAGAACATGCAAACTCTACCCAGAAAGGTCCCCAGGATGGGATTTGATCCGGCGACCTTCTTGCTGAGAGGCATCAGCTCTACCAACTGAGACTAGTCTCTAAACACTAATTTTCCAATTTGAATTAATTACTGGAGTCTTCCACAAAGACTTCCACTTTGATGTTGCATGACCCCCAGTGGGGTTCAGATCTAAACTCTAGCAGCATTTTGCCATTATAAGCATAGAAYTAAAACTTCTAACTTAAGGACCCTATTTAGACTTTGGTAAACATATTACTCTGCTGACACAAAATAAGCAGCATGGCAAAACATTGAAACAATGTGAAGAGCTCAAAAAACTCTCTTAAAAACACTGTAACAGTACTGTCTTCATGCAGCTTGAAAATTACACACCTTCATGAGAAACTGAATAAGTAATACAGAAAACAATCATTTTATTCAGTTCATTCCAGTTATTTTAGGACAGGCATGTCATGTTTTTGTTCTTCAGGAAGCTTTTCTTGCATGACAAGAAATTGAGCAATTKATGTTTCTATGAGAAATGATTCTGAAAACTCAACAAAGCTTAACTGACAAATACTGAAGGATCACATTAGTTTTTTTTATTTTTTCATTCCCTAAATAATAATAAAAATAAAATATTTCACAACTTATCTGTACCAAACTTTAAATAGTATTATATACACACTTTCAAAAGGCTGCCCTGATTAAAAGAGAGAAAACCAGGTTATAGTTGAACTGGAGTGTTGGACTGGAGAAAAGCACCAGCTCCCCATGACTTTGCACAGGAAAGTGAGAAAAAAACAAAACAAAACAAAACAAAACAATGGGTCGAATTTCTGTTTATAAACAATTTCTATGCCATTTTTTAAAAAAATGTCCAGCTATAATCACAGTCTTCCCAACAGTGTTTTATTGCCATAGCTTTACTGAAATTGTTGTTGCACAGCCCAACAATGGACGYCTGACTCATTTAAATAGTGCTTCTGAAAATTATTTCTTGCTCTTGAATCTTATTCAGTCATTTTCTTCAGATGAAGACTTTTTTTTGCGTGTGTCTGTGAAAGCACTAGTGCTTATGTTCTGTTTCTAAATGGAAGATTAGCTTGGTGAGTTTTTTTTTTTCCAGTCTCTCTGCCCTTGTATAACCCCCTTGAAAATTGAAATTCCAGCTCTGTCAAGATATTTGCAAATCCCTACTAGCCAASGCATTGTGCTAAAGTCTCTCTGGGTTGTAAGGCATGAGGAATCGTTTCAAATGTGTGTTTGCATGCTGTACTCTATGGAGAACATCAACCAATCACAAATCTGCCTCTCCCACCCATTGATGCTTTACTTTTACATAAGCTTCTAGAATTCATCAACATGATGTCACTCGCTGTCTCTAAAAGCAATGAAAACTGTGTTCACATGTACTTATTAGTGCTAACTTGGCTGTGTGTTAGCAGATGTTTGGCTCTGGATATGTCATCTGATAAATCTGCTACTTCTCTGGCAGACAGAAATGTTGGCTGCTCTCCCCGTCTTATCTGGGGAGAAGAGGCTCCGATAGAAAATCTGACACTGGACGTTCTCACAGAACAGAATCAGAAGCATCCAGGGCATAACTGGGATTAATGTGGGAAAGAGAAGAAGGGAAATGAAGCGTCATAACAATGATCAGATTTTATTATGGATCACTAATCACTGAAAAAATAAGACAGAGTTTGGTCTAGTGTTTTTTTTTTCTTTTTTTCTTTGTTCATGTGAAATTAAAAAAAAGTCAGGATTGAATAATAAAAGTTTGAGTGAGGCAGCTTATCATGTTTCAAAAACAACACTTATCACATTACTCAAATGTGTTGCATGAGTACCCATTTTTATAAATGATTGGAGAGAAATGTTCAAATCTGAAAAAGCCCTGCTGATTATAAATAATAATCGTTAATTAATTATTATTAGCAATTGTGTCAGTCTCAGAACATCTACATAGGAGTTACTCAAATGTGTTGCATGAGTACCCATTTTTATAAATGATTGGAGAGAAATGCTCAAATCTGAAAAAGCCCGGCTGATTATAAATAAAAATCTTTAATTAATTATTATTAGTAATTTTGTCAGTCTCAGAACATCTACGCAGGAGTTAATCGAGGTGTGTCCAGAGATGACTGTATCATCCCACTTAGAAAAAGTGCTTTTAGTCAGTCAGCTTTCTCTGTTAAAGCTTCTCGCAAATTGAATACCAATCCAACAATAATCAGAGATCAACACATATATAATATTTTATTATTTTCTAAAATGATGGCTGATTAGTACTCAGACCTGTCAACACTAAATCCCTGCTGCTGACATTGTGTTTCATTGTGACTGTGTGATTCTTCTTTGACCCTTTGTAAATGTTGTATGTTTTATGATTTTATTAACATTGTCATTGTATCATGCATCTATCAATTTCTTAATCAGTTTTATTGATGCTTGATACTCACATTGCTGCTTTTATGCTTTTACTAAATGCTCTGCTGCTGCTGTTTGTGCCTAAAGAAGCTATGCTGCTCTTCAGAACTAATTCTATGTGTATCTCACTGTTTCTTTGCTATTGCTGCTTTTCCTGTWACAAACTAACACTGTCTTCATATTCTGTTCTTTATTGTTGATGATTTTAGYGCCACTTTACAACTGACCACCAGGACTACAGATGAAAACTAGCCTCTGGCTAATTCTAGCATGTTACAGATGTTGTTAATATGCACTGTCCTGCTA
>NW_013952473.1:1887732-1889558 GCF_001266775.1 Austrofundulus limnaeus
GTCTTATATTTGTTTCATTTCAGAGTCTTTTTAGAGCTTTTTTTATTTATTTATTTTTAAATTAACCCAACATTCACTCTAGATTTCCCAATATAGTGTGAGTGTCAGGGTAGAATGGCACTTAGCTCTGCCACCGCAGGTCATAGGATTGCCTCCTGGCTTTTCTGTTTGGAGTTTTCATGTTCTCTCAGTGCAAATGTTGGCTGTCTCTGGTCTGCTTTCCTTCACATAACAAAACATGCATGTTAGGTTCAGTGGTAGCTTTAAATTGTTCCTAGGTGAAAGGGTACGTGGTTGTGTGTGTCTCTCTTATAGACGTGTGGCCTTTCCAGGGTGGGAGCGGCCTTTCATGTACACCCTGCGACCCGTTAAAGAAAAACATGCAAGTTCCTTATGAAATAGTAGATGATGCTTGACACTGCACCCTCTTAAAATCTGCTGTTTSGTTGACAACATATTGATATTCTGAAGTTCAAATTTCCGGTGCTTTAACCAAGGCAAAAATCATTTTCACTCTRACGGGCATTGCTACATTATTTTTCAAAGCAAATTACGTAATCATCAGGAGAGCTGTCATTATTCATCATTTCAGCAAACTCTTCCATGTGAAGACATCAAGAAAAGTGAGACAAAAGTGTTACTGTATTTTCTTTGTGTGTGTGTGGGGTGGGGGGGGGGTCTCAGCCATTATGTATGGAGAAAGCTGACAGGAAATTTGTTCTTCCAAATCCAGATATTGTTTAGACATTTTTTTTTCTTTTACACTGAATGTTTTGTGTTAAACGTTATTTCTGAATGCAGTAGAGCCGTGTCTGTACACCTCCCTGATGCTCGTCTCGCACAAGGCAGCAGCTGGGCGGAGCTGCAGCTCAAACAGGAGGCCAGACAAGATGAGAGCACACTTCTTTAACWATGTTTGTCAATTTCACTATTTTGCTAACACACCATTCACAAACAGAGACAAACTCATTATCTCCTTTTCACTTTTCAGGGTGAGCGATAATAATAAAAAGTAGAACAGAAACATTTGACGCAGTAGTCAGCAGTAAAACGGGTCTGTTTCATGCCTGCTTCATCATGAATTACATGCTTACACACGTGAWACCAGCCACACATGTGATGCCAGCCCCTCATGCACACTCAACAGGCAGTCTTTCAGCGGTCAGATGAGCCCTGTATTAGACGGACATGGTGTAAAATTGCTCAAGACTGTGTTCAGGTACATGGAAACGAGCTTCGCCCTGTTATCTTCGACATAGCAGCTCCTCATTAATCTGTGGCTGTTGAGCGGAAACAAATGCAATCTGTATGGAAATGCATGCGACTAAGTGACAACACCATCCTTCACTAATATTGTAGCGTCTTCAGTGTGCTCATGTCTTGTTCTCATCATCTGAGTGGGAGTTGGCGAAAAGGTACAACGGCATGTTGTTGCCACTTAGAATCCTTCAAGAGCTTAACTTGGAGGGTTTACATTTTAAATTGTTTCCACAAGCACAACAGGACTCCAAAGACTGTATGCATGCGCTCAAATTACTCTAGATTGATTGCAAATATATACAAATGAAGGCAATAAAAGCTAAAACATTTCTACCAAATCAAAGGCCTTTCTTTGAACGAATGATCACTTAACACATCTCTTACCAAGGTAAGGGGGTTGTCCCTGTGATACCTGATACTTACATACAGAACAAAATTTGTCTGGCCCAGATACCACAAAGAATGACTGCCCAGATGTGGCCCATGCATGGGCCAGAACCACATAAACCAAACCCCAACCAGTCCAGTGGTAGCATAAACCATCTTGAAAAGCAGTGCCATCACTG
>NW_013952473.1:1889618-1891657 GCF_001266775.1 Austrofundulus limnaeus
TTTAACTGGGAGCCAGTGGAGCTGTTGTAGGACTGGAGTGATGTGGGCAGAGGATGAGGTTTGAGTGATTACACGGGCGGCTGAGTTCTGAACCATCTGTAGTTTGTGAAGAGGTTTATTRGGGAGRCCAAACAGTAGGGAGTTGCAGTAGTCGATCCTGGATGTTACTAGGCTGTGTACAAGGATGGCAGTGGAGTGGGGATTTAGAGAAGGATGGAGACGGTTAATGTTGCGGTGATGAAAATCGGCAGATCGAGTCACGTTGTTAATGTGGGATGTGAAAGAGAGTGTGGTGTCAAGGATGACACCTAGGTTCTTGACCTGAGGCGAGGGGGAAAGAACGGAGTTGTTAAGASTGAAGAGAATGCTGGGATTTTGAAATGGAGTTTTTTTTCTCCCAACAAGGAGGAGTTCAGTTTTGTTATTGTTTAGTTGGAGGAAATTATTGGAGAACCAGTTATTGAGCTCACTGAGGCAGWCGGTAMGAGTGGAGGATGAGAGCGTGGAGTTCGGTTTTGTTGAAATCTAGAGTTGAGTGTCATCGGCATAAGAGTGGAAATGGATGCCAAATTTACGGAAGACATTACATTCAGTTGACGACCACTTGCAATGCCAGCAGTGCCAGCTTTACACCAGTCTGGCTCACACCTATTCCCCGCAGGTTCCTATGTTACCTCTGGTACACTCCCATGTTACTCAGTACCTGTCTTCCTCTGTATATGTTCTTCTCGGGTTAATAATTGGCTCCTCCCTCAAAAGTATTTTATTACAAATGATAGAAATACTGAATTATATTTCAGGCTTAGTACAGGGCCATAGGGAAGACCCTGTATTCAGTTCAGGCTGTGATACAAGGCCTGCATTGTGGTTTGCTCTAGTAAAATTAAAACAGAATCTTGGGTGGTGAGTGTGCAGTAACTCTCTACTTTCAAGAGAACCTTAGCCTGTCAATCCTTCTCCAACTTTGCACTTTTTTATTTTGATCACTCCTTTTAATCACATTAAAACAAAAGTGAAGTGTTCATCGTGTTTGAAGTGCTTGTTAGGTTGACAGAGTTACTACTGGCATGGAGCTCATGGGATAATCTTCAGTGTTTCTGCTGCTGCTCATTAGGCTGATTGCCTTTACAGCTGAGAAACTGCTGTTTCATGTAMCAATACCAAATTAATCAGGCAGCTCAGTGGGATGAAGGTGTGCTCTGTAATATCTACACCTCTAGGTTAGACCCCTCTCAGAAGCTTGGGAGTCTGAAAGAATTTATATATTTATTTATTTTCAATATTGCAGTCATCTTGACTAATTCATAAAGACAAGTGGGGCACCAACCTGCTGAAATATTATTCGCCCTATAAAGCAGTTCCTCCTAATACTTAGTTTGCCATACCTAACTTTGTTCAGATTTTTTCAACATTATTTTTAGTCTTAAATAGAATTTAAAATGATTTTTGTGATTCACTTATAACATTTTATTTATGCAGGTGTAGATTTTCTGTCATCCCTGTATTAGCTAGATCTTCTGTATCTTGTACAGACTAAAGCTTGAAACATCACAGTTTTTAGTTTTGAATTGATAAAGCTCAACAGATGGGAAGTGACACATCTTCAGCTACAGAAGTCTATTTTTTAAGATTAGTGTTTTGATAATTATTTTCAGACATTCATAACATTTATCATCTCTTATGACAGTGTCAACAGAATCTCATAGTCCATTGGGCATATTCTGTTTGTGCTAACGTACATGCTAATTATTAAACATAGTATACATGGTTTTATCGTATGCAAGAATTGCATGCAACTTGGATTCTGCTGTGTTATTCGTAGAGTTTTTTTTAAGTCTGTTGGTATACTAAATTTAGAAGAGTGAGGCAGCTTGAACACAGTAAACAAAAGACAGTGGTGACACAACAGAAGTGATTATAAATTGTAATTACAGCAGGTAAAATAAGTATTGAAAATATCACCATTTTTCTCAGTAAATATATTACTAGAGGTGCTAAGGACATGACATTTTCACCAGATGTCGGTAAGTGATCCAAAC
>NW_013952473.1:1891810-1898739 GCF_001266775.1 Austrofundulus limnaeus
GAGAGAGAGAGAGAGAGAGAGAGAGAGAGAGAGAGAGAGAGAGAGAGAGAGAGAGCAGAAAAAAACAACTGTGAGAGTTTGGGGAGAAGACCAAACCTCAATATTCAAACCAACACAAGTGGCTGAAAAAAACGAAAGCTCACAAAATAATAGAAAACCAAAAGCTCATGGAGTAGCAGTAGATGCTAAACAGCAAACTGGAAGAATCACAGACCAAAAACAGACAGGTCAGGAAGCACAGTGTCAGACTGCAGAAGAGGACTGCTGCATTCACACCAAATGYGTTTTGAGCATCAGGAGTGTCAGGTTTACATACAAAGTCAATGGTGGATGCATGTCAAGCAGCGTCGGGAAGTGCTGCAGCACATCTAGCGTGATTAGAGCGGCACGATTTCAGTGATTTGAGCGTTCAACTCGCTTGACGCACGATTTGCTCTTTAAGAGCATTGAACCCTGGAGTTGGAAAATCTGAAATTTTCCAGCTCGACGTGGCACGTCAACCAATCAGAGAGACTCCACTGTGTGACGTGGTGTCACATTTTCCGACAGGACAGTTTCCTGAATGATGTCCACTAACCTGAGACAGACGAACAATAGCACTTTAGCTGAAATTGAGTGCCTTTAGTCAGTGTCCTGGCAGGAGATGTGGGCACCGATGCGGGTCAGCGCCTCATTAGCTCACAGCTCCTGGGTGATGAAACTCACCAAACTCGGAACATCTCTGAAWTATCTGGTGAATTAATTAGGAATTAATTATCTGGTGAGCACGACGTGCTCTTGATCTCTAAAAAAAAAAAGCCACTTTCTTTATTTCATCCACCATTAAACAGAKACCGGCAGAGGAGGGGGAAATAAAGGCTCTCGACACACTTGACTTGCATCACGCTCCTCAAGAGCAATGTTGACTTGCGTCTGACCTAATGCGCACGCGATCTGATTTTGACGTTGAAATCACGTTTGGTGTGAAYGCAGCATATGAGATTAATCTCAGGCTGGGTCTGATGAGGTAAATGGAGACAGATGAGATTGGGAACAGTTGTGAATGGGCAGGGCAGGACTAGCTTTTTCACAGAAACCTATTCTGTGACTAATGATTAAGGAGTTAAAGACATTTGCTCTGTCTTAAATCAGGGGTTGCAGGTGCCACAGACCATGGCCCATGGAGGCCACACCCTGCACGGTCCCAGCTGGCTGCATAAAACAGCTGTTAAATGAGATGGCTTAGCCTTTGGATGATGTAGGTTTGCATTACCAGACACTACCCCATTACCACATGTTGGAGCATGTATGCACACGTCTTTTCACGGGAGGTATAACTTCCCAAAATTTAAAGTARTTTTAAAACGTAAGCCAGAAAACATTAATAATTTGGGTTTTTGTGGGCTGAATTTGCGGGCGACATGAAAAGGAGCCCACAAAATGGGACAGCCTACAGCACTGTGCACTGACATAACCAGCATACCAATGCAAWACGAAGGACACAGCCCCTGAATTGCCAGAGTCTGATCCAGTAGGCTACTTGTGGTAATCATTCACTATAAAGACTGCAGAATTTTGAAGTTTGCCAATGTGTCTGTAATCAGTGTATCATGCTATAGATTTTACCATTTACCACTTTTCATGTGCTTTCCTCTTGMTGCTAACTTAATCGGGAGCTACCATGTTTATTGCAGTTTTTGATCTTTAACACCAACATGTTTACTTCCTTTGCCAGCAGCTTGATGTAATTCCTACAAGATCATTTGATGGTTTGCTTTATTCAGCTTTACAGACTTCTAACAGATACTCAGCACACATTAGTTCCTGTGCATTGTGTAGTGTAGTTTTCCTGTGCATTATCTCAGCCACTTAAAGAACATACTCTCTGTTATCCTGCACTCATGAGAGTTTAGGCACTTTACCTTTTGTCAGTATGACAACTCCATTTACTGGTAGGGTTTTAAGATGCGATGTAAATGCTTCCCCATGCACAATTTAAAAGGATAATGAGTGACATGCATAGGTTCCATGGATTTTTTTAACAATTATCCACCCCTAAAGACTAAGACAGTAACATCTTTGTCTGTGTGTTTATATACTGAGCTGAAATTTGGAGCTCAATGTCACTCTCAACACATACCCCAAGCACTAACAGTTAATGTAAAGTATAAAAATATTGCATTAAAGTTAGCATAAAAAAATACTGACATCTTACTAAAACAATCACCAAATTCATTATTTTCAAGTTTGTCAGGAATCTTTGGTTATGTTTTTTTGTGTGTTTCATGAAAAATGTTTAAAAATGACTTAGTTGTTTATTTTAGGATGTTGTCGCTATGTTATAATTAATGTATCAATGGAGCTGATAGACAGACAGATGGACAAATAGAGCTTGTCTTTTTATTTTTATCATTTTGTTTTCTTCCTTAATCTCCGGAAGCTGTGCTTTCAAGTGATAATCCTTCCGTGTGAGGGTGTGAAAGATATTGAAGTAGTGGATTTATTAGATAAACAAAACAGCAAACCTCAGGAGAAATAAACATGAAATCGATTTAAATAAATCTTATTATTGTGGACAGCATTCAGTGATGAAGGCGATTCGTATCATCAACCTGCCAGAAGAAATGCTATTTTAGCAYAATTTGAGTGAAGGCACGTAATATCTGTGCTTTCCAAAAATTTTAACTGACAATCAAATCAGCTCGATGTGTGTTGGTCAGGAGGAAGATTATTTATGCACTTTGGATTAACAATCAAAGGCGAATGAATATCAACACACACAAACTAAAAAAAAAAAAAAAAATCATTAGCTTTATCACTGGCCAGAACATTTTATGTCTCAGGTTTAGAAATAATTAATGATTTACCACTGTGTGGGACTCACTTCACTAGTTTATTACTGTATTTTTGACCTGTCTAAAAAGTCCAACAAATAGGGTTTTTATAATTTTCTGGATGTCTCCCACCCCAGTTTTCAGAGCCCAATATGTTTACTCTTTTCCAACTGTCATTATGGGGACCTTTGTTTTACTTCACTTCAGGTAATGAACATAATGACGGTACATGCATGTCAAGTTGTACGGATTGTCCGTAAATTATAAGGATTTTATGTCATTTTGCAGGTATACGGATGTACAGAGCAATCTTACGGATTTTTTCAAGTCTTACAAAATTTTTCAAAACCTCATTTTCAAATTTATCTAACATGTCAGAGCCTGTTGGATGATAAAAAACAATACATAACATCAAATAACTATATTCCAACCTGTTCTGCTGCTAGAAATAAGTTCTGCACTTTTCCCGCTCTCCTTTACTCCTGAATGGAGGAGTACCCGGAGAAAACCCATGCATGCACAGAGAGAACATGCAAACTCTTCCCGGRAAGATTCCCTGCGAGGTATTTGATCCGACAACCTTCTTGCTGAGAGGCAACAGCCCTACCAACTGACCCACCGTGCATTAACTGTCCAACGTTTTGGAAATATCCCTTGCAAAATATTTTTGAAACTGACAAAAAAAGAAAAAAAAAAACAAAAACAAAACAAGACAAAAGAGAAAAAAAGAAAAGAAAAGAAAGAACCAGAATTATGGAGATCAACTTTTTTTTTTAAATTCAGCAGAGTTCAGATGTACTACCTGACAAATAACTACAAAGATTTTTTTCGGCATCAGTAGACATAATAAAACCCATGCCTGCTTCCACATAACTTTGTGTCTTTGAAAACATTTTTTTCACGTTCTCTTATACATTTTTGTAGTTGCTCTAAAACTAAAAATCACATATTTTTAAGCTACTATAACAACCAAATTATTTGTTGCTAAATGAAAATAAGTGAACTGTATCCTTGAATCTCAAGGACTTTTACAGCATTACTGAAAACAACCTGCTACAGCATTAAAACCAAGAAAACGACACCATCCATTTCTGAAATTAACAGTAATTTCAACCAGTGATCAAAACATTTTCACATTTATTTTGTTTTTGGTGTTCTTTCTAATGAAACACAAGCTATACTCGTGTTTTATTACAATGCTGCTGGACATTGATTACGTCTCAAATATCTGTATGGAACAAGCTGTTGGTTCATCCCATAGTATGTTCACCAAGGCACACATTGGAGTGTGTTATAAGCCAGCAACAGCTACCTACAGCTCTGAATCTATGGAAGAGATAAAAAAATGGTGGGTTTAAAAGAGGCCAGGTAAACTGCAGTGTGATTTCCCAACAGACCAGAAAGGATAAACTCAATGGGATTTCTCACAGCATTTTTCCATATTGAAGTTTTCTCAGCAATCGACCCAGTGCCACACAACTTCTCTCCAAGAATGATTACTTGCTAAAAAAAGCAGACCTACTTACACGACATCTTTTTTTTTCTCTCTCAGCCTTTATCTCCTTTCTCATGTGCTGCCATTTTTTTTCTTCTCTACCAAGAAAGTATCTAATACTTCTTTAAGTTTTGAATTGTTTTTATAGAACAATAACAGAAATTGTAGGGAAAAAATATAACTGGGTATAGTAATTTAAAAAGATGTTTAAATTTGTAACTAAGTGTAATTTTGAAATTTTATTGGCAATTTATTTTTGAACAAGTATCTCTCATCATAGAATGATGAATGTTTTGCTTTGCATTTGACCAATAACACACAAGAAACACCCAAGTGAAGCAGCTGGTAGCTACATAAGCCCACAGAACAGTTAGGTATGAGGTGTCTTGCTCAAAGACACTACTACATGTGGAATTGGCAGGGAATTAAACCTTTGACTTTCTGGTCCCAAGTCGGCTGCCCTACCACTGTACCACAGCTGCCCTCATGTTGTTCTAAATCAATAGATGTTTAGCTTATGTGACGTCATTGAAGCACGTGACAACCTGAGGCTTATGCCAAAAAGTCCTTTGTTGTCAGATTATTGCCTGATGTTCTTGTCCTGTTGAAAACAAGTATTTTTTTTCACCGAAATTAACAAAATAGCTGTCTCATGCTCAACAATACCCTGCACTCTTTAAAAACAGCTGATTCTTCTCCACCACATCTAGTAATATGTTGTGTGTCAAAATAAACACTGCCTATCTGAATAAAAGTTTCACAAAAGCATGACTGACCAACACTCTGACCGTTTTCAGTCAAACATAAAGCCTAGAGTACAGGTAGTGAAGAGGTTATTAGAATGTTCAAGCATTAGCAAAGCCCATTGTGTCTAGACCCAGATCTCTCACCAACATTACTCAACATGTTCTGAAGATTTATTCCAACCAAGTAAAGACTTGATTAAGGCTGATGAGGGATGAGAACATGCATGCTAATGAGGGACACTACTCAGGTGTAGACATAATCCGAAGAACTCTGGTGAACAAGGTGACAAAAATGCCAGCAACCTTTATCTATGGTAAATGGCCTGAACTTGWAYAGCACTTTATCAAGCCCAAGGACCCCAAAAGAGCTTCATACTACAATCATTCACCCAATTATCCACACATCCACACACTGATAATGGTAAACTTCACAGCCACAGCTGTTCTGAGTCAGACTGACAGAGATGATGCTGTACACCGTAGCCGTATTTCCATCCAATTTTGATTAGAATTTTGAGCGAATTTTAAAAATTTTGCAAAAAGGAAAAAAAACGAAGAAATGCGAATCAGACGTTTCCATCAAATGGCTTGAAGCGAATCAGTTACGTCAGACACATGCATGTAGTAAACAGGAAGTACAAGTCGCATCTCAGGAAAATGGAGAAAAGTTATCAGGAGGAACATGTTGCTACTATCAAGAAAGTTACACTTATTCTGTCATGTCAACTAGTTTTGGCGATTTTACAAGCTGTCTGGAGACATGGAGAAAGAAATGCAATTCTATTAATGTTACTGGAATAACTGAGACTATGTCGACAGCGGGAGGAGGGTCCAGCTGCAGTTGGGCTGCAGTCGCTCTGGTACTGGTCCGGACAGACAATGAGAACAGCTGATCAACATGTGACGTAAATGTTGCTACGTCAGAATTGATACGGCAAATGTGCTTCCATCACTCCTTTCGCGCATTAACTCTTTTTCGAAGAAAAAAACACCTCAAATGAGTGTATCAACTTTTATGTGAATTAGAGGAAGTTTTTTCAAATCATGCCGTTTCCATTCACCTTTTCTGATGCGATACTTCAAAATGTGCAATAAAAAACGTTGATGGAAACACAGCGACTGGCTCCACTGGGCCAGTGGCAGCTGGTGGATTTTTCTCTGGGTGGGCTACAACCCCAAAATAGATATATCTCAGAAAGCAATAAAACACACTAAGTTGTATCACGACAGTGTATTTATTAAAACCAATGAAAATAATAAAACAGCATTACAGTGTCACAGTGTTTTATTTATTTTTTTTTTTGTACATCAATTTTGCTCTTCTGTAACTGAGAAGCAAATTTCTTCATGACTCTGGTTAAAGTCAAGGATGTTTTAACCAGATTCTTYGCTATAGAGCATGGTCAKTGCAGTGAGGTGTGATGTTGTGTACCTGAGGAAAGTCTGGATTATCTTYAGTGTTGAGAAGTTTCTCTCAGATTCAGCTGTGGTCAGAGGAGATGTGATGAGAATCTTCAGCAGAGYCACAGTCTCTGAAGGTGTCCYGCAGATTGTTCYYCATGAAGAGCTGGTACAGAGCCACAGCACCACTGCAGCTCSTGAAATAGATCAGAMTTTTTGGTCCTGTTCAGCACTGGGTGAGCCTYCACGGTCTTCAGAGCTGCTTCAGAAAATTGTCTGTGATCCTGCAGGAACCTGTCAGCCTGCAGCAGTGTAGCTCTGATCAGATGCTTTGTGAATGTCTCAAGATAGTGTCACAAACCTAAAACAATAAATGCACAAATTTTATTCAATGTGAAGATGGCTACAAGTCCATCCATCCATCCATTTTCTGTACAAGCTTCTTCCTTTTCAGGGTTACGTGGGTCACTGGTG
>NW_013952473.1:1899216-1904591 GCF_001266775.1 Austrofundulus limnaeus
TGAACAGTTGTTACAACTTGGCTAACAGCATGCAATTAGTCAAGCCTTAATGCTAAACCACGTTCTTGCTCAATTTTTATTATGTCCGGCTTATCCGGTCCAAGCTACTTCACTTTAAGTTTCTCCTCATATGTTCTGCTTTGAAAAGATTTAGATATAAGAGACTTACAATGTTGTTTTCTCCTTCATTCCCGTTTGTTGTTCTCCAAAATCTGCCTCTTGAAGCTCTGCGGGCTGCCGCATTAATATGACGTTGAGTCGTCGACAGGGTGGACCCACTAACAGAGGTCAGCTGCGGGGCGGTGACAAGCTGCGCCACAGGCCACTCTATTATTTTGCATTGGGGACTTACTGTGCATGTCCAAAATCTTACAATGACTTGTCTATGGGACTCTGGGGTGAAGAACCTCCCGTGACCCAGAAGTGACTCAACACTAAAAAGCTCATGAGTAAAATGGAAGTTTACACATCAATAACTCTAAATTGTTTATTTTACTTTTCAGAAAACATATACACAATATTTTTTAAAAACCTTTATTACATTTTATTTGGTTATTTTATTTTTTGTGTGTACCAAAACTAGTGGTGGGGCGGCGCCCTAGCGCCCCCTATTGATCAGCCGCCACTGCACTGGACCATCTGACCATCAYCAGCAGGCAAGGTGGGTAGCTTGTCTTGCCCAAGGACACAACAACTGAGACTGAAGGAGCAGGGGTTCACATCCCACCAGTTATGGGACAAACCCCTACCYCTTGTTGCCACTGTATTTCCACTCYAATGCTACATTTACACCAAAAGCRTTTTGAGCATCAGGGACATCTGGTTTACATGCAAAGTCAATGGTGGATGTGCATCTAGGGGCGTCTAGAAGCYGAGCAGCGTGTCTGGTTCATTTCGAGCAACGCGGTTCGAAGCGGTGCACACGTCATGAGCGTTTTCCGTGGGTGCGGCAYGTYCAAAGCGTCCGACGCTCAAGTTGGAAAATCGGAACTTTTGCTGCTCGACTTGTCGCATCAACCAATCAGAGAGATTCTGCTAAGTGACGTAYTGGTGATGAGCTGGAAATACCGGAAGCCTGGGAAATTAGATCACACAAACAATGGAAGACAAACTGATAGTCTGATCATTCATGATCATTCCAATGTCCATTRTCATGATAGAAATAAAAAAAAGACTTTTCCTGGAGGACAATTAGTGAGGAAGTCGGCATGTCTGGTAAGTTATTGAAACTACAGTTAAAAGGCTCCTCCTATGATGTGTCTAAAGAAGCACATCTACAATCACATCAAATGTGTCTGTCCTCACTGGGCACCAACATCAGGATGTGTGCGTTTTGAGATTTTTGGAGGCGTGCAATGCGTTTGGTGTGAATTTAGCATAAGACAATAAGAATTATTGACTGTTCATTTTCCATTCTATCACTCTCCTCAGGGTTTACATGTGGGGAACATCCTTCTATCATACAGGCAACATGTCCCAGTCCCCTGTCCAACATCAAATTGCTGTTTTTATGTGGGTCACACTACCTGAATCGAATGAGTCTGAGCTCAACTACCCACCTAATGATCCCCCACATGTCCCTGATTAGTGAGGTCCTAGGGTCCTGCTCTGGAGGCTCAAYAGGGTTTAGACAAGCTTCACTTGGAGGTTTGTTATGAGGGAGAGTGTGCTGGTRAGTCATAGTCCAAGTTCAAACCTCAGAACTCATCTCTAGTGTGGTGTGATGGATTTGACTTGGCCCTCACTTATGAATATCGGCATGAGTACTAATAGTGTAGGTTTTAATTCCATCCATTATTTTTACCAGGGAGCTGGTGTCTGCAGCATCTCTGAGCAGGAGGCGGGGCACACCCCTGTACAGGTCACAACCATTCACACTCACTCAAACTAGTGACCATTTAGTAACCGCATGCATGGTTGTAGTCTATGAGAGTAAACCARAGTACCTGGAGAAATCCTCACATGCACGACAACAACAAGCAAACCTCATACTGAAAGGCAGCCGGGTAGTGAACCTGAAATCCCTGCTATGAGGCAACAGCACTAACTGCTCTACCATGCCTAATGTAGGTAGATGTGGACAATGCACACCAAATTTCCATCAATTATGGCAAAAAACCATTTGGCTGACATCACTGAATGGGTAACATGGCACAAGCCACTGTTTTATGACAGAAACCATCACTTCTAACAGTATAGTTGGTTTGTGTACTTTTTTCTTTGCTTTCTTCCTTTTTCCTGGACTTGAAAGCACTGCCATAAACCATTTTTGCACRCTGCCAACCTAGTAGCTCATTTTGGCACACTTTCAAATGGCAACTGTGCATCTTTACCAAATGCGATCATTTTTCAGCAACCAAACTAGACCAGAGTTGACCATTTAAAGAAAGTACTATAAAGAGGCTGGAGCTATGAAGGTAAGATACTTTTTTTCTGTACATTATGATTCATGAGTCTAGTTTGTAAAAACATAACTTTCTAAATTCACARTGACAAGAATAGTAGTCTTGAAAGGTGTACCTTCATATTGCTTTCCAAAATCAGACCTAAAGGCTTTGGCCTTTACAGTTTTTTTTTTTTTACTTCGTAGATTAATGTTAATTATGATGTGTTTCACAAAAAGTGTAGGCACCATATTTTGTCTTTAACTTAAAAAAATGTGTCAAATTCCTCAGGAACCTTTTCTGATAATATTTATCTTAAAATATTGTAGAATGCATTACATATTACAGCAATAAGTTAAAAAACTTCACAAAATTACCTTTATTTCTTTGAATAAAATCTATTCAGACTGTTGGGAAAAATAAATGGACATTTCATTGCATGCTCTTATACAAAGCTACGTGAATRTAATTTATCTCAGAACAGCACCCTTGAAAGCAGGACATTTTCAACAAATGAAATGGAATTAAATTCTTTCCCGAACGTGACCAAATCAAATCCAACCATTCTTCCGGGGCCTTTGCATAAAAGGAGGCTGGGAATAGGAAAATAYGTTTAAGAGAAATTCTTTTTGATTTGTGCCTCTGCAAAGATWAGAGAGTTAATTAAGTTGGCGATAATTTAATTTCTCTGCCACCTCATTGACAGAGATAAGAGCATAATGAGGGCGAGGGAAATGTTAGCAGAAACRAAATAAAAGGGACAAGTTTTTGGCCCACATTAAACGGTTTCCTCTGGCCGAAACTTGTTTCTGTTGTTTCAGGGCACAGTTTAAGATTTGCTTCTAATTAGTTGACATGGATTATTAGGTGTATCACATCAACATTTCTTGTGTGTGTAAAGTAAGAATATAAAAGAATCAGTTTGATTTTAGTTTAAATAAAATGAGCTCTAAKTACAGTCAATTTATCCTAATCACTGTTAAAGGTTCCTGGAAAGAAGCCGAGCTCGACTAAAGCAAGGCTACAGGTACTCCTTTGGTGCTGCTTGTCCTTTTTGTCAACAASATTATGCAAAAGCTATCCAGTCAAATTTCATGAATCTTCATGAAGCATTCATGCATGAAGAAAGAGTGCTGTGGGGCTGAAATGTATCATTTGCAAATAGGTTAATGGATGATACTAAAAATGCAAGGCCATAGTTCATATTTCTTAATGCAAATGCCCTGTTATGCCTTTGTGGTCTCTATATATTAATGTGTAATAAAGCGCAAAGTCCAGACCAAAGGGAGGCTCTTTTTTCTCACACATAGCATCCATTTACACTGTAACAACTGAAACAATAAATGTCAATTTTTCTGTTTGTCATTCTAAGGTTTTTAAGAGGAAATCTCAGCAAACTGGTGAAAAAAGAACATAAAATAAAAAGGGAAAGACGGAAAATGAGTGCTAGTGGGATGCAAGGCAAACAAATTGTAATGAAGTGGGTGTTAAAGGACTTTTCGAAACAGCTCAATTAGAGATTTAACACAGTTCACTTTCTCTGAATAAATACGCTTGCAATTAATTCCTCTAGTAGATTGAGGTGAAATTCAGAATTCAGCTGTAATTTTTTATTACCGTGCCATTACCACATGGTTGACTTGGTTAACAGAGGCAGCAGCAGAAATGTTGTATGGTCAGTCAAGTGGAGTTATTGTATAGGCATCGAGCAGCACAGACTATTTGGGAAAATGATGAATGGCTGAGCTAACCTTATATATTTACAACAGCCATAAAGAGCAACRAAAACGGTTCACTGAACAAAAATCTCTGCTACATGGTCATGGTCAGTTTCCACTTAGAGGATTGTGTTGGACAGCTGTGAACCTGATAACAACTGTATCCTTTGCAACTACTATTGAGTGATTTATACATATTTTTATATATGTTTTTTTTTCATAACAACCAACCAGAGTGTGACAGACGGAAATGTGAGGACAAGGCAGTTAAAACAACTCAGTGCCGAACACATTCGTTCTGTTTCACACCTCCTCTCACACACACATATTTTCCAGTCAGGAGGAAGTCCTGAACTGTCCACTGCTAGCCCATGAAATAAGCTGCTCACACACTGTTCCACCATGTGCTTTAATTTTGGGCTCCAGTGGTCYGAACTCAAATCATTGACCTGATTTCTTTCCTCTGAACTTCAGTGGTACTTTCCCCAAACTCTCACTTACAGTGTCTTTGGAAAGGAAAAGTGAAAACCCTGTTGATGAGTACTTTGCAGTCAATAACATTTAAACTGTAAAAGGGAATGCTAGAGGCTTCTTTACAACAAGAAGTAGTTGCAGTCTCAGCTGAGTGGAGTTTGCATGCTAATCTATGCATGTGTAGTTTTTCTCCAAGTACTCTGATTCCTTCGCAGAGCCATGAGGGAACTTGAAACTATCCTCTTTCCGTCTGATCGGATAGTTTGGAAAAATAGGCAACGTGCCGACGTTCCATTTTGGTGTGTGGCTACATCTAGGCTTAAGAAAGGCCCCTCAAAACTTGGGTTGCCACATCAAAATCCAAGACAAGCAAAGAAAACATGCTTCTTTTCTTATACACAGTTTAACGTGAATATCTTTGACCAATCGCATTAAGGTCTACTTACATTCTATGTTCAATTGCAGTCCAGCAAACCTCAAGTCAACTCCCTCAGCAACGGGGCATATAAGCAGCTTGTTTAGAATGGGGAATTGTAATGAAGTAAAGATTTCATGCAGTTGTTGGAATTGAAATTTCGTAATTTACATTATGTGAASATACTWTTTATATCTGAAATGAGTATTTGGKAACCACTGATCAAACCAACCAACCAATCAAAGGATTAATAAATAGTTTCTGCTTCAGGTAAGTGTAGGTGGTGAAACAAGACACTCTTCTTTTCCTGGATTTGTAAATTCATTAGTCCCAGATGATGATGATGATGATGATGATGATGATTATTATTATTATTATTATTAT
>NW_013952473.1:1904619-1905771 GCF_001266775.1 Austrofundulus limnaeus
GTATAATGCTCTGTGCTGTGAATTGGCTTTATATAAAACAAAATACACTTTCAAATATGTTTGAAAATAGGCCTATTTTTTTTTTGCTTTCATTCTCTGGTTAAGGTAGAAATTGCAAGTGACTTCTTTCAATTTTAACAACTTTATCCTAGCAAAACATGACATACACAATTCCCAACCTATTCCCACATTTTTGTGAAATGGAGGGCTGTTGAAGTTATTTCTATGTGAACCAAATCTCTAGGTGTCAAGTGAACAAGTCAGAATGCACATTTTTAAATGAAGTTTGTTGCTCTTCAGTAAATTGCTACAAACATAATAATCAGTTAAACCATAAAAAATAATGAAGCCATATATATGTTAAATGCAACATTTTATTTTATTTTATTTTTCTRTTTGCAATGAAGAAAAAACCTCTGACTCTAGTGTTTGGCTTGGTTTCCTATCACTTCTTATTTCTTCTCTAGTGGAAGTGTGTTTTGTGCAGGGCATGTCTTCTACTCGACAAGCCTTCACACCTGCACAGCGTCTAATCATCTAACTTGGCAGGGTATCGTCCCTTGGCTTCTTTTCACRTTGTCAGATTGTTGTTTATTCCAGTGGCAAACCCTTGACGTTTGGCCAAATCTAATCCAGGTTGTTAATGTAGTTACCTTGTTCCTGTTCCTTGTTACCTTCACTTTCTGTCATTCTTAGTAAYCCAGTGTATCTACTACTCTGCCAGTGAGACGCTGACTGGGCCTCCGAAGACTTCACCTGCATACTTATTATTGCTTCTGTCAAAAAGAAAAAAAAAAAATCTTTGCTTCAACTTACCTGCTGTGTCTGCACTCAGATACTTCAGTGGGAAACCTTACTGACATGTAGATCTCTGCCTTCTGCAAGTAGATATGATAAAGTAGCAATAAAATATGTAATTGGGAGCCTGAAATCTACCCTTTTTATCAATGTTGTTTGTTTGATTTTTTTTCTACTCAAGGTTCCAGTCAGAAAAAAARATTTGTTTGATGATTAATTTAAGTCACATGTTCATATGTTTATCTGGTGCTTCTGAATTTGGCACAGCATGTCTGATGGTCTAGGGCAGTGTTACCCAAAGTTGGGGTCGGGACCGAAAGTGGGGTCCCGAAACATCAAGGTGGGGTCCTGAAA